>NC_134411.1:15830998-16072309 GCF_038048845.1 Mixophyes fleayi | reverse complement strand
TTCAAACTCAACTCCTGTTATTTATTGTCAGTCTTTTCATTAAGGACACTCATGCAAACATTTAGTGAACTCTATCACTCTAATATCAGCATAAGTCATGTTATTAACCAGCTATATCAGATATGAATTTGTGTCTGTGATGGTGCACCATCATGGTAGAGGTAGTTCAAAAATATATTTCAACTGAAAGTAGTATAAATGATCATCAAGCAAAGGCTCAGTTACGAGTGGATTTATATCCAGTCCCTGTGATAACGATGAGAATCTAAATAGGTAAAATGCATTCACTTCAAAGCTAGATAACTCACTACATTTCAATTTAACATCAGTCTAAAAGGAGTTTCTCCAAAAAATGTTCGAAAAAGACGCAGTCTGAAAAATAAGTAGGACGAGGTGGCCGAGTGGTTAATGCTAATCCATTGTGCTCTGCACGCATGGGTTCGAATCCCATCCTCGTCGTCCTGAGTTACCTGCAAATTTTATTCAAAACGGCCCCAACGGGCTAAAAAAGAAGAATATGTTCGAAGAAATCAAATCCAATCAAAATCCAATTCTACCCAAAATTGATAGAAGTGAAAACAGTATTTAACCTCCAAGATTACTCAAGTAACATAAAGATTTCCTTTGTAGAAATAAAATGCTTGACACTATTTTGTAGGTCCCATGGAACTGAAAACTACATTTTTCCCTGCATTCTACCTTGACCTTAAAAGTGATTGATTTCTAATTGATCCTGAGAAAGTAACTTTCTAATACACATTTTTCAGCAGCTATTATACCAGTGCCTTATGTCTGGAATCTTCTTGGGATTAAAGAACCAGACTTTTCCTTGAAAACCGATTGTTTTGAAGTGATATACTGCACATCTATTGGGCAGTACAAGGTGTGTTGCAAATCCACCCTTCACAGGTTAGTTACTGCCATCTAAATATGCTGTTGTATAATGATTTCAGAGTCAAAAAGCAAGAAGATGAACAAAGTTGCATCAGAATCTAGTCCATTAAGGAAGTGTAGTTGAAGACGGAATAATGGAAGTTGGCATGTCATATTCATGGATGACTGTCTTTTTTTCTTCTACAATGGCAGCAAACATCAAATTGTGATGTTGAAAGACACAAATAAAGGATCTGCTGAGATTCAAACTCAACTCCTGTTATTTATTGTCAGTCTTTTCATTAAGGACACTCATGCAAACATTTAGTGAACTCTATCACTCTAATATCAGCATAAGTCATGTTACCAGCTATATCAGATATGAATTTGTGTCTGTGATGGTGCACCATCATGGTAGAGGTAGTTCAAAAATATATTTCAACTGAAAGTAGTATAAATGATCATCAAGCAAAGGCTCAGTTACGAGTGGATTTATATCCAGTCCCTGTGATAACGATGAGAATCTAAATAGGTAAAATGCATTCACTTCAAAGCTAGATAACTCACTACATTTCAATTTAACATCAGTCTAAAAGGAGTTTCTCCAAAAAATGTTCGAAAAAGACGCAGTCTAAAAAATAAGTAGGACGAGGTGGCCGAGTGGTTAAGGCGATGGACTGCTAATCCATTGTGCTCTGCACGCATGGGTTCGAATCCCATCCTCGTCGTCCTGAGTTACCTGCAAATTTTATTCAAAACGGCCCCAACGGGCTAAAAAAGAAGAATATGTTCGAAGAAATCAAATCCAATCAAAATCCAATTCTACTCAAAATTGATAGAAGTGAAAACAGTATTTAACCTCCAAGATTACTCAAGTAACATAAAGATTTCCTTTGTAGAAATACAATTCTTGACACTATTTTGTAGGTCCCATGGAGCTGAAAACTTATTTTTTCCCTGCATTCTACCTTGACCTTAAAAGTGATTGATTTCTAATTGATCCTGAGAAAGTAACTTTCTAATACACATTTTTCAGCAGCTATTATACCAGTGCCTTATGTCTGGAATCTTCTTGGGATTAAAGAACCAGACTTTTCCTTGAAAACCAATTGTTTTGAAGTGATATACTGCACATCTATTGGGCAGTACAAGGTGTGTTGCAAATCCACCCTTCACAGGTTAGTTACTGCCATCTAAATATGCTGTTGTATAATGATTTCAGAGTCAAAAAGCAAGAAGATGAACAAAGTTGCATCAGAATCTAGTCCATTAAGGAAGTGTAGTTGAAGACGGAATAATGGAAGTTGGCATGTCCTATTCATGGATGACTGTCTTTTTTTCTTCTACAATGGCAGCAAACATCAAATTATGATGTTGAAAGACACAAATAAAGGATCTGCTGAGATTCAAACTCAACTCCTGTTATTTATTGTCAGTCTTTTCATTAAGGACACTCATGCAAACATTTAGTGAACTCTATCACTCTAATATCAGCATAAGTCATGTTATTAACCAGCTATATCAGATATGAATTTGTGTCTGTGATGGTGCACCATCATGGTAGAGGTAGTTCAAAAATATATTTCAACTGAAAGTAGTATAAATGATCATCAAGCAAAGGCTCAGTTACGAGTGGATTTATATCCAGTCCCTGTGATAACGATGAGAATCTAAATAGGTAAAATGCATTCACTTCAAAGCTAGATAACTCACTACATTTCAATTTAACATCAGTCTAAAAGGAGTTTCTCCAAAAAATGTTGGAAAAAAACGCTGTATAAAAAAAAAGTCGGACGAGGTGGCCGAGTGGTTAAGGCGATGGACTGCTAATCCATTGTGCTCTGCACGCATGGGTTCGAATCCTATCTTTGTCATCCTGAGTTACCTGAAAATTTTATTCAAAACGGCCCCAACGGGCTAAAAAAGAAGAATATGTTCGAAGAAATCAAATCCAATCAAAATCCAATTCTACCCAAAATTGATAGAAGTGAAAACAGTATTTAACCTCCAAGATTACTCAAGTAACATAAAGATTTCCTTTGTAGAAATAAAATTCTTGACACTATTTTGTAGGTCCCATGGAACTGAAAACTACATTTTTCCCTGCATTCTACCTTGACCTTAAAAGTGATTGATTTCTAATTGATCCTGAGAAAGTAACTTTCTAATACACATTTTTCAGCAGCTATTATACCAGTGCCTTATGTCTGGAATCTTCTTGGGATTAAAGAACCAGACTTTTCCTTGAAAACCGATTGTTTTGAAGTGATATACTGCACATCTATTGGGCAGTACAAGGTGTGTTGCAAATCCACCCTTCACAGGTTAGTTACTGCCATCTAAATATGCTGTTGTATAATGATTTCAGAGTCAAAAAGCAAGAAGATGAACAAAGTTGCATCAGAATCTAGTCCATTAAGGAAGTGTAGTTGAAGACGGAATAATGGAAGTTGGCATGTCATATTCATGGATGACTGTCTTTTTTTCTTCTACAATGGCAGCAAACATCAAATTGTGATGTTGAAAGACACAAATAAAGGATCTGCTGAGATTCAAACTCAACTCCTGTTATTTATTGTCAGTCTTTTCATTAAGGACACTCATGCAAACATTTAGTGAACTCTATCACTCTAATATCAGCATAAGTCATGTTATTAACCAGCTATATCAGATATGAATTTGTGTCTGTGATGGTGCACCATCATGGTAGAGGTAGTTCAAAAATATATTTCAACTGAAAGTAGTATAAATGATCATCAAGCAAAGGCTCAGTTACGAGTGGATTTATATCCAGTCCCTGTGATAACGATGAGAATCTAAATAGGTAAAATGCATTCACTTCAAAGCTAGATAACTCACTACATTTCAATTTAACATCAGTCTAAAAGGAGTTTCTCCAAAAAATGTTCGAAAAAGACGCAGTCTGAAAAATAAGTAGGACGAGGTGGCCGAGTGGTTAATGCTAATCCATTGTGCTCTGCACGCATGGGTTCGAATCCCATCCTCGTCGTCCTGAGTTACCTGCAAATTTTATTCAAAACGGCCCCAACGGGCTAAAAAAGAAGAATATGTTCGAAGAAATCAAATCCAATCAAAATCCAATTCTACCCAAAATTGATAGAAGTGAAAACAGTATTTAACCTCCAAGATTACTCAAGTAACATAAAGATTTCCTTTGTAGAAATACAATTCTTGACACTATTTTGTAGGTCCCATGGAACTGAAAACTACATTTTTCCCTGCATTCTACCTTGACCTTAAAAGTGATTGATTTCTAATTGATCCTGAGAAAGTAACTTTCTAATACACATTTTTCAGCAGCTATTATACCAGTGCCTTATGTCTGGAATCTTCTTGGGATTAAAGAACCAGACTTTTCCTTGAAAACCGATTGTTTTGAAGTGATATACTGCACATCTATTGGGCAGTACAAGGTGTGTTGCAAATCCACCCTTCACAGGTTAGTTACTGCCATCTAAATATGCTGTTGTATAATGATTTCAGAGTCAAAAAGCAAGAAGATGAACAAAGTTGCATCAGAATCTAGTCCATTAAGGAAGTGTAGTTGAAGACGGAATAATGGAAATTGGCATTTCATATTTATGGATGACTGTCTTTTTTTCTTCTACAATGGCAGCAAACATCAAATTGTGATGTTGAAAGACACAAATAAAGGATCTGCTGAGATTCAAACTCAACTCCTGTTATTTATTGTCAGTCTTTTCATTAAGGACACTCATGCAAACATTTAGTGAACTCTATCACTCTAATATCAGCATAAGTCATGTTACCAGCTATATCAGATATGAATTTGTGTCTGTGATGGTGCACCATCATGGTAGAGGTAGTTCAAAAATATATTTCAACTGAAAGTAGTATAAATGATCATCAAGCAAAGGCTCAGTTACGAGTGGATTTATATCCAGTCCCTGTGATAACGATGAGAATCTAAATAGGTAAAATGCATTCACTTCAAAGCTAGATAACTCACTACATTTCAATTTAACATCAGTCTAAAAGGAGTTTCTCCAAAAAATGTTCGAAAAAGACGCAGTCTAAAAAATAAGTAGGACGAGGTGGCTGAGTGGTTAAGGCGATGGACTGCTAATCCATTGTGCTCTGCACGCATGGGTTCGAATCCCATCCTCGTCGTCCTGAGTTACCTGCAAATTTTATTCAAAACGGCCCCAACGGGCTAAAAAAGAAGAATATGTTCGAAGAAATCAAATCCAATCAAAATCCAATTCTACTCAAAATTGATAGAAGTGAAAACAGTATTTAACCTCCAAGATTACTCAAGTAACATAAAGATTTCCTTTGTAGAAATACAATTCTTGACACTATTTTGTAGGTCCCATGGAGCTGAAAACTTATTTTTTCCCTGCATTCTACCTTGACCTTAAAAGTGATTGATTTCTAATTGATCCTGAGAAAGTAACTTTCTAATACACATTTTTCAGCAGCTATTATACCAGTGCCTTATGTCTGGAATCTTCTTGGGATTAAAGAACCAGACTTTTCCTTGAAAACCAATTGTTTTGAAGTGATATACTGCACATCTATTGGGCAGTACAAGGTGTGTTGCAAATCCACCCTTCACAGGTTAGTTACTGCCATCTAAATATGCTGTTGTATAATGATTTCAGAGTCAAAAAGCAAGAAGATGAACAAAGTTGCATCAGAATCTAGTCCATTAAGGAAGTGTAGTTGAAGACGGAATAATGGAAGTTGGCATGTCATATTCATGGATGACTGTCTTTTTTTCTTCTACAATGGCAGCAAACATCAAATTGTGATGTTGAAAGACACAAATAAAGGATCTGCTGAGATTCAAACTCAACTCCTGTTATTTATTGTCAGTCTTTTCATTAAGGACACTCATGCAAACATTTAGTGAACTCTATCACTCTAATATCAGCATAAGTCATGTTACCAGCTATATCAGATATGAATTTGTGTCTGTGATGGTGCACCATCATGGTAGAGGTAGTTCAAAAATATATTTCAACTGAAAGTAGTATAAATGATCATCAAGCAAAGGCTCAGTTACGAGTGGATTTATATCCAGTCCCTGTGATAACGATGAGAATCTAAATAGGTAAAATGCATTCACTTCAAAGCTAGATAACTCACTACATTTCAATTTAACATCAGTCTAAAAGGAGTTTCTCCAAAAAATGTTCGAAAAAGACGCAGTCTAAAAAATAAGTAGGACGAGGTGGCCGAGTGGTTAAGGCGATGGACTGCTAATCCATTGTGCTCTGCACGCATGGGTTCGAATCCCATCCTCGTCGTCCTGAGTTACCTGCAAATTTTATTCAAAACAGCCCCAACGGGCTAAAAAAGAAGAATATGTTCGAAGAAATCAAATCCAATCAAAATCCAATTCTACTCAAAATTGATAGAAGTGAAAACAGTATTTAACCTCCAAGATTACTCAAGTAACATAAAGATTTCCTTTGTAGAAATACAATTCTTGACACTATTTTGTAGGTCCCATGGAGCTGAAAACTTATTTTTTCCCTGCATTCTACCTTGACCTTAAAAGTGATTGATTTCTAATTGATCCTGAGAAAGTAACTTTCTAATACACATTTTTCATCCGCTACTATACCAGTGCCTTATGTCTGGAATCTTCTTGGGATTAAAGAACCAGACTTTTCCTTGAAAACCAATTGTTTTGAAGTGATATACTGCACATCTATTGGGCAGTACAAGGTGTGTTACAAATCCACCCTTCACAGGTTAGTTACTGCCATCTAAATATGCTGTTGTATAATGATTTCAGAGTCAAAAAGCAAGAAGATGAACAAAGTTGCATCAGAATCTAGTCCATTAAGGAAGTGTAGTTGAAGACGGAATAATGGAAGTTGGCATGTCCTATTCATGGATGACTGTCTTTTTTTCTTCTACAATGGCAGCAAACATCAAATTATGATGTTGAAAGACACAAATAAAGGATCTGCTGAGATTCAAACTCAACTCCTGTTATTTATTGTCAGTCTTTTCATTAAGGACACTCATGCAAACATTTAGTGAACTCTATCACTCTAATATCAGCATAAGACATGTTATTAACCAGCTATATCAGATATGAATTTGTGTCTGTGATGGTGCACCATCATGGTAGAGGTAGTTCAAAAATATATTTCAACTGAAAGTAGTATAAATGATCATCAAGCAAAGGCTCAGTTACGAGTGGATTTATATCCAGTCCCTGTGATAACGATGAGAATCTAAATAGGTAAAATGCATTCACTTCAAAGCTAGATAACTCACTACATTTCAATTTAACATCAGTCTAAAAGGTGTTTCTCCAAAAAATGTTCGAAAAAGACACAGTCTACAAAATAAGTAGGATGAGGTGGCCGAGTGGTTAAGGCGATGGACTGCTAATCCATTGTGCTCTGCACGCATGGGTTCGAATCCCATCCTCGTCGTCCTGAGTTACCTGCAAATTTTATTCAAAACGGCCCCAACGGGCTAAAAAAGAAGAATATGTTCGAAGAAATCAAATCCAATCAAAATCCAATTCTACTCAAAATTGATAGAAGTGAAAACAGTATTTAACCTCCAAGATTACTCAAGTAACATAAAGATTTCCTTTGTAGAAATACAATTCTTGACACTATTTTGTAGGTCCCATGGAGCTGAAAACTTATTTTTTCCCTGCATTCTACCTTGACCTTAAAAGTGATTGATTTCTAATTGATCCTGAGAAAGTAACTTTCTAATACACATTTTTCAGCAGCTATTATACCAGTGCCTTATGTCTGGAATCTTCTTGGGATTAAAGAACCAGACTTTTCCTTGAAAATCAATTGTTTTGAAGTGATATACTGCACATCTATTGGGCAGTACAAGGTGTGTTGCAAATCCACCCTTCACAGGTTAGTTACTGCCATCTAAATATGCTGTTGTATAATGATTTCAGAGTCAAAAAGCAAGAAGATGAACAAAGTTGCATCAGAATCTAGTCCATTAAGGAAGTGTAGTTGAAGACGGAATAATGGAAGTTGGCATGTCATATTCATGGATGACTGTCTTTTTTTCTTCTACAATGGCAGCAAACATCAAATTGTGATGTTGAAAGACACAAATAAAGGATCTGCTGAGATTCAAACTCAACTCCTGTTATTTATTGTCAGTCTTTTCATTAAGGACACTCATGCAAACATTTAGTGAACTCTATCACTCTAATATCAGCATAAGTCTTGTTACCAGCTATATCAGATATGAATTTGTGTCTGTGATGGTGCACCATCATGGTAGAGGTAGTTCAAAAATATATTTCAACTGAAAGTAGTATAAATGATCATCAAGCAAAGGCTCAGTTACGAGTGGATTTATATCCAGTCCCTGTGATAACGATGAGAATCTAAATAGGTAAAATGCATTCACTTCAAAGCTAGATAACTCACTACATTTCAATTTAACATCAGTCTAAAAGGAGTTTCTCCAAAAAATGTTCGAAAAAGACGCAGTCTAAAAAATAAGTAGGACAAGGTGGCCGAGTGGTTAAGGCGATGGACTGCTAATCCATTGTGCTCTGCACGCATGGGTTCGAATCCCATCCTCGTCGTCCTGAGCTACCTGCAAATTTTATTCAAAACAGCCCCAACGGGCTAAAAAAGAAGAATATGTTCGAAGAAATCAAATCCAATCAAAATCCAATTCTACTCAAAATTGATAGAAGTGAAAACAGTATTTAACCTCCAAGATTACTCAAGTAACATAAAGATTTCCTTTGTAGAAATACAATTCTTGACACTATTTTGTAGGTCCCATGGAGCTGAAAACTTATTTTTTCCCTGAATTCTACCTTGACCTTAAAAGTGATTGATTTCTAATTGATCCTGAGAAAGTAACTTTCTAATACACATTTTTCAGCAGCTATTATACCAGTGCCTTATGTCTGGAATCTTCTTGGGATTAAAGAACCAGACTTTTCCTTGAAAACCAATTGTTTTGAAGTGATATACTGCACATCTATTGGGCAGTACAAGGTGTGTTGCAAATCCACCCTTCACAGGTTAGTTACTGCCATCTAAATATGCTGTTGTATAATGATTTCAGAGTCAAAAAGCAAGAAGATGAACAAAGTTGCATCAGAATCTAGTCCATTAAGGAAGTGTAGTTGAAGACGGAATAATGGAAGTTGGCATGTCCTATTCATGGATGACTGTCTTTTTTTCTTCTACAATGGCAGCAAACATCAAATTATGATGTTGAAAGACACAAATAAAGGATCTGCTGAGATTCAAACTCAACTCCTGTTATTTATTGTCAGTCTTTTCATTAAGGACACTCATGCAAACATTTAGTGAACTCTATCACTCTAATATCAGCATAAGTCATGTTATTAACCAGCTATATCAGATATGAATTTGTGTCTGTGATGGTGCACCATCATGGTAGAGGTAGTTCAAAAATATATTTCAACTGAAAGTAGTATAAATGATCATCAAGCAAAGGCTCAGTTACGAGTGGATTTATATCCAGTCCCTGTGATAACGATGAGAATCTAAATAGGTAAAATGCATTCACTTCAAAGCTAGATAACTCACTACATTTCAATTTAACATCAGTCTAAAAGGAGTTTCTCCAAAAAATGTTGGAAAAAAACGCTGTATAAAAAAAAAGTCGGACGAGGTGGCCGAGTGGTTAAGGCGATGGACTGCTAATCCATTGTGCTCTGCACGCATGGGTTCGAATCCTATCTTTGTCATCCTGAGTTACCTAAAAATTTTATTCAAAACGGCCCCAACGGGCTAAAAAAGAAGAATATGTTCGAAGAAATCAAATCCAATCAAAATCCAATTCTACCCAAAATTGATAGAAGTGAAAACAGTATTTAACCTCCAAGATTACTCAAGTAACATAAAGATTTCCTTTGTAGAAATAAAATTCTTGACACTATTTTGTAGGTCCCATGGAACTGAAAACTACATTTTTCCCTGCATTCTACCTTGACCTTAAAAGTGATTGATCCTGAGAAAGTAACTTTCTAATACACATTTTTCAGCAGCTATTATACCAGTGCCTTATGTCTGGAATCTTCTTGGGATTAAAGAACCAGACTTTTCCTTGAAAACCGATTGTTTTGAAGTGATATACTGCACATCTATTGGGCAGTACAAGGTGTGTTGCAAATCCACCCTTCACAGGTTAGTTACTGCCATCTAAATATGCTGTTGTATAATGATTTCAGAGTCAAAAAGCAAGAAGATGAACAAAGTTGCATCAGAATCTAGTCCATTAAGGAAGTGTAGTTGAAGACGGAATAATGGAAGTTGGCATGTCATATTCATGGATGACTGTCTTTTTTTCTTCTACAATGGCAGCAAACATCAAATTGTGATGTTGAAAGACACAAATAAAGGATCTGCTGAGATTCAAACTCAACTCCTGTTATTTATTGTCAGTCTTTTCATTAAGGACACTCATGCAAACATTTAGTGAACTCTATCACTCTAATATCAGCATAAGTCATGTTATTAACCAGCTATATCAGATATGAATTTGTGTCTGTGATGGTGCACCATCATGGTAGAGGTAGTTCAAAAATATATTTCAACTGAAAGTAGTATAAATGATCATCAAGCAAAGGCTCAGTTACGAGTGGATTTATATCCAGTCCCTGTGATAACGATGAGAATCTAAATAGGTAAAATGCATTCACTTCAAAGCTAGATAACTCACTACATTTCAATTTAACATCAGTCTAAAAGGAGTTTCTCCAAAAAATGTTCGAAAAAGACGCAGTCTGAAAAATAAGTAGGACGAGGTGGCCGAGTGGTTAATGCTAATCCATTGTGCTCTGCACGCATGGGTTCGAATCCCATCCTCGTCGTCCTGAGTTACCTGCAAATTTTATTCAAAACGGCCCCAACGGGCTAAAAAAGAAGAATATGTTCGAAGAAATCAAATCCAATCAAAATCCAATTCTACCCAAAATTGATAGAAGTGAAAACAGTATTTAACCTCCAAGATTACTCAAGTAACATAAAGATTTCCTTTGTAGAAATAAAATTCTTGACACTATTTTGTAGGTCCCATGGAACTGAAAACTACATTTTTCCCTGCATTCTACCTTGACCTTAAAAGTGATTGATTTCTAATTGATCCTGAGAAAGTAACTTTCTAATACACATTTTTCAGCAGCTATTATACCAGTGCCTTATGTCTGGAATCTTCTTGGGATTAAAGAACCAGACTTTTCCTTGAAAACCGATTGTTTTGAAGTGATATACTGCACATCTATTGGGCAGTACAAGGTGTGTTGCAAATCCACCCTTCACAGGTTAGTTACTGCCATCTAAATATGCTGTTGTATAATGATTTCAGAGTCAAAAAGCAAGAAGATGAACAAAGTTGCATCAGAATCTAGTCCATTAAGGAAGTGTAGTTGAAGACGGAATAATGGAAATTGGCATGTCATATTCATGGATGACTGTCTTTTTTTCTTCTACAATGGCAGCAAACATCAAATTGTGATGTTGAAAGACACAAATAAAGGATCTGCTGAGATTCAAACTCAACTCCTGTTATTTATTGTCAGTCTTTTCATTAAGGACACTCATGCAAACATTTAGTGAACTCTATCACTCTAATATCAGCATAAGTCATGTTACCAGCTATATCAGATATGAATTTGTGTCTGTGATGGTGCACCATCATGGTAGAGGTAGTTCAAAAATATATTTCAACTGAAAGTAGTATAAATGATCATCAAGCAAAGGCTCAGTTACGAGTGGATTTATATCCAGTCCCTGTGATAACGATGAGAATCTAAATAGGTAAAATGCATTCACTTCAAAGCTAGATAACTCACTACATTTCAATTTAACATCAGTCTAAAAGGAGTTTCTCCAAAAAATGTTCGAAAAAGACGCAGTCTAAAAAATAAGTAGGACGAGGTGGCTGAGTGGTTAAGGCGATGGACTGCTAATCCATTGTGCTCTGCACGCATGGGTTCGAATCCCATCCTCGTCGTCCTGAGTTACCTGCAAATTTTATTCAAAACGGCCCCAACGGGCTAAAAAAGAAGAATATGTTCGAAGAAATCAAATCCAATCAAAATCCAATTCTACTCAAAATTGATAGAAGTGAAAACAGTATTTAACCTCCAAGATTACTCAAGTAACATAAAGATTTCCTTTGTAGAAATACAATTCTTGACACTATTTTGTAGGTCCCATGGAGCTGAAAACTTATTTTTTCCCTGCATTCTACCTTGACCTTAAAAGTGATTGATTTCTAATTGATCCTGAGAAAGTAACTTTCTAATACACATTTTTCAGCAGCTATTATACCAGTGCCTTATGTCTGGAATCTTCTTGGGATTAAAGAACCAGACTTTTCCTTGAAAACCAATTGTTTTGAAGTGATATACTGCACATCTATTGGGCAGTACAAGGTGTGTTGCAAATCCACCCTTCACAGGTTAGTTACTGCCATCTAAATATGCTGTTGTATAATGATTTCAGAGTCAAAAAGCAAGAAGATGAACAAAGTTGCATCAGAATCTAGTCCATTAAGGAAGTGTAGTTGAAGACGGAATAATGGAAGTTGGCATGTCATATTCATGGATGACTGTCTTTTTTTCTTCTACAATGGCAGCAAACATCAAATTGTGATGTTGAAAGACACAAATAAAGGATCTGCTGAGATTCAAACTCAACTCCTGTTATTTATTGTCAGTCTTTTCATTAAGGACACTCATGCAAACATTTAGTGAACTCTATCACTCTAATATCAGCATAAGTCATGTTACCAGCTATATCAGATATGAATTTGTGTCTGTGATGGTGCACCATCATGGTAGAGGTAGTTCAAAAATATATTTCAACTGAAAGTAGTATAAATGATCATCAAGCAAAGGCTCAGTTACGAGTGGATTTATATCCAGTCCCTGTGATAACGATGAGAATCTAAATAGGTAAAATGCATTCACTTCAAAGCTAGATAACTCACTACATTTCAATTTAACATCAGTCTAAAAGGAGTTTCTCCAAAAAATGTTCGAAAAAGACGCAGTCTAAAAAATAAGTAGGACGAGGTGGCCGAGTGGTTAAGGCGATGGACTGCTAATCCATTGTGCTCTGCACGCATGGGTTCGAATCCCATCCTCGTCGTCCTGAGTTACCTGCAAATTTTATTCAAAACAGCCCCAACGGGCTAAAAAAGAAGAATATGTTCGAAGAAATCAAATCCAATCAAAATCCAATTCTACTCAAAATTGATAGAAGTGAAAACAGTATTTAACCTCCAAGATTACTCAAGTAACATAAAGATTTCCTTTGTAGAAATACAATTCTTGACACTATTTTGTAGGTCCCATGGAGCTGAAAACTTATTTTTTCCCTGCATTCTACCTTGACCTTAAAAGTGATTGATTTCTAATTGATCCTGAGAAAGTAACTTTCTAATACACATTTTTCAGCAGCTATTATACCAGTGCCTTATGTCTGGAATCTTCTTGGGATTAAAGAACCAGACTTTTCCTTGAAAACCAATTGTTTTGAAGTGATATACTGCACATCTATTGGGCAGTACAAGGTGTGTTACAAATCCACCCTTCACAGGTTAGTTACTGCCATCTAAATATGCTGTTGTATAATGATTTCAGAGTCAAAAAGCAAGAAGATGAACAAAGTTGCATCAGAATCTAGTCCATTAAGGAAGTGTAGTTGAAGACGGAATAATGGAAGTTGGCATGTCCTATTCATGGATGACTGTCTTTTTTTCTTCTACAATGGCAGCAAACATCAAATTATGATGTTGAAAGACACAAATAAAGGATCTGCTGAGATTCAAACTCAACTCCTGTTATTTATTGTCAGTCTTTTCATTAAGGACACTCATGCAAACATTTAGTGAACTCTATCACTCTAATATCAGCATAAGTCATGTTACCAGCTATATCAGATATGAATTTGTGTCTGTGATGGTGCACCATCATGGTAGAGGTAGTTCAAAAATATATTTCAACTGAAAGTAGTATAAATGATCATCAAGCAAAGGCTCAGTTACGAGTGGATTTATATCCAGTCCCTGTGATAACGATGAGAATCTAAATAGGTAAAATGCATTCACTTCAAAGCTAGATAACTCACTACATTTCAATTTAACATCAGTCTAAAAGGAGTTTCTCCAAAAAATGTTGGAAAAAAACGCTGTATAAAAAAAAAGTCGGACGAGGTGGCCGAGTGGTTAAGGCGATGGACTGCTAATCCATTGTGCTCTGCACGCATGGGTTCGAATCCCATCCTCGTCGTCCTGAGTTACCTGCAAATTTTATTCAAAACGGCCCCAACGGGCTAAAAAAGAAGAATATGTTCGAAGAAATCAAATCCAATCAAAATCCAATTCTACTCAAAATTGATAGAAGTGAAAACAGTATTTAACCTCCAAGATTACTCAAGTAACATAAAGATTTCCTTTGTAGAAATACAATTCTTGACACTATTTTGTAGGTCCCATGGAACTGAAAACTACATTTTTCCCTGCATTCTACCTTGACCTTAAAAGTGATTGATTTCTAATTGATCCTGAGAAAGTAACTTTCTAATACACATTTTTCAGCAGCTATTATACCAGTGCCTTATGTCTGGAATCTTCTTGGGATTAAAGAACCAGACTTTTCCTTGAAAACCGATTGTTTTGAAGTGATATACTGCACATCTATTGGGCAGTACAAGGTGTGTTGCAAATCCACCCTTCACAGGTTAGTTACTGCCATCTAAATATGCTTTTGTATAATGATTTCAGAGTCAAAAAGCAAGAAGATGAACAAAGTTGCATCAGAATCTAGTCCATTAAGGAAGTGTAGTTGAAGACGGAATAATGGAAGTTGGCATGTCATATTCATGGATGACTGTCTTTTTTTCTTCTACAATGGCAGCAAACATCAAATTGTGATGTTGAAAGACACAAATAAAGGATCTGCTGAGATTCAAACTCAACTCCTGTTATTTATTGTCAGTCTTTTCATTAAGGACACTCATGCAAACATTTAGTGAACTCTATCACTCTAATATCAGCATAAGTCATGTTACCAGCTATATCAGATATGAATTTGTGTCTGTGATGGTGCACCATCATGGTAGAGGTAGTTCAAAAATATATTTCAACCGAAAGTAGTATAAATGATCATCAAGCAAAGGCTCAGTTACGAGTGGATTTATATCCAGTCCCTGTGATAACGATGAGAATCTAAATAGGTAAAATGCATTCACTTCAAAGCTAGATAACTCACTACATTTCAATTTAACATCAGTCTAAAAGGAGTTTCTCCAAACAATGTTCGAAAAAGACGCAGTCTAAAAATTAAGTAGGACGAGGTGGCCGAGTGGTTAAGGCGATGGACTGCTAATCCATTGTGCTCTGCACGCATGGGTTCGAATCCCATCCTCGTCGTCCTGAGTTACCTGCAAATTTTATTCAAAACAGCCCCAACGGGCTAAAAAAGAAGAATATGTTCGAAGAAATCAAATCCAATCAAAATCCAATTCTACTCAAAATTGATAGAAGTGAAAACAGTATTTAACCTCCAAGATTACTCAAGTAACATAAAGATTTCCTTTGTAGAAATACAATTCTTGACACTATTTTGTAGGTCCCATGGAGCTGAAAACTTATTTTTTCCCTGCATTCTACCTTGACCTTAAAAGTGATTGATTTCTAATTGATCCTGAGAAAGTAACTTTCTAATACACATTTTTCAGCAGCTATTATACCAGTGCCTTATGTCTGGAATCTTCTTGGGATTAAAGAACCAGACTTTTCCTTGAAAACCAATTGTTTTGAAGTGATATACTGCACATCTATTGGGCAGTACAAGGTGTGTTACAAATCCACCCTTCACAGGTTAGTTACTGCCATCTAAATATGCTGTTGTATAATGATTTCAGAGTCAAAAAGCAAGAAGATGAACAAAGTTGCATCAGAATCTAGTCCATTAAGGAAGTGTAGTTGAAGACGGAATAATGGAAGTTGGCATGTCCTATTCATGGATGACTGTCTTTTTTTCTTCTACAATGGCAGCAAACATCAAATTATGATGTTGAAAGACACAAATAAAGGATCTGCTGAGATTCAAACTCAACTCCTGTTATTTATTGTCAGTCTTTTCATTAAGGACACTCATGCAAACATTTAGTGAACTCTATCACTCTAATATCAGCATAAGTCATGTTACCAGCTATATCAGATATGAATTTGTGTCTGTGATGGTGCACCATCATGGTAGAGGTAGTTCAAAAATATATTTCAACTGAAAGTAGTATAAATGATCATCAAGCAAAGGCTCAGTTACGAGTGGATTTATATCCAGTCCCTGTGATAACGATGAGAATCTAAATAGGTAAAATGCATTCACTTCAAAGCTAGATAACTCACTACATTTCAATTTAACATCAGTCTAAAAGGAGTTTCTCCAAAAAATGTTGGAAAAAAACGCTGTATAAAAAAAAAGTCGGACGAGGTGGCCGAGTGGTTAAGGCGATGGACTGCTAATCCATTGTGCTCTGCACGCATGGGTTCGAATCCCATCCTCGTCGTCCTGAGTTACCTGCAAATTTTATTCAAAACGGCCCCAACGGGCTAAAAAAGAAGAATATGTTCGAAGAAATCAAATCCAATCAAAATCCAATTCTACTCAAAATTGATAGAAGTGAAAACAGTATTTAACCTCCAAGATTACTCAAGTAACATAAAGATTTCCTTTGTAGAAATACAATTCTTGACACTATTTTGTAGGTCCCATGGAACTGAAAACTACATTTTTCCCTGCATTCTACCTTGACCTTAAAAGTGATTGATTTCTAATTGATCCTGAGAAAGTAACTTTCTAATACACATTTTTCAGCAGCTATTATACCAGTGCCTTATGTCTGGAATCTTCTTGGGATTAAAGAACCAGACTTTTCCTTGAAAACCGATTGTTTTGAAGTGATATACTGCACATCTATTGGGCAGTACAAGGTGTGTTGCAAATCCACCCTTCACAGGTTAGTTACTGCCATCTAAATATGCTTTTGTATAATGATTTCAGAGTCAAAAAGCAAGAAGATGAACAAAGTTGCATCAGAATCTAGTCCATTAAGGAAGTGTAGTTGAAGACGGAATAATGGAAGTTGGCATGTCATATTCATGGATGACTGTCTTTTTTTCTTCTACAATGGCAGCAAACATCAAATTGTGATGTTGAAAGACACAAATAAAGGATCTGCTGAGATTCAAACTCAACTCCTGTTATTTATTGTCAGTCTTTTCATTAAGGACACTCATGCAAACATTTAGTGAACTCTATCACTCTAATATCAGCATAAGTCATGTTACCAGCTATATCAGATATGAATTTGTGTCTGTGATGGTGCACCATCATGGTAGAGGTAGTTCAAAAATATATTTCAACCGAAAGTAGTATAAATGATCATCAAGCAAAGGCTCAGTTACGAGTGGATTTATATCCAGTCCCTGTGATAACGATGAGAATCTAAATAGGTAAAATGCATTCACTTCAAAGCTAGATAACTCACTACATTTCAATTTAACATCAGTCTAAAAGGAGTTTCTCCAAACAATGTTCGAAAAAGACGCAGTCTAAAAATTAAGTAGGACGAGGTGGCCGAGTGGTTAAGGCGATGGACTGCTAATCCATTGTGCTCTGCACGCATGGGTTCGAATCCCATCCTCGTCGTCCTGAGTTACCTGCAAATTTTATTCAAAACGGCCCCAACGGGCTAAAAAAGAAGAATATGTTCGAAGAAATCAAATCCAATCAAAATCCAATTCTACTCAAAATTGATAGAAGTGAAAACAGTATTTAACCTCCAAGATTACTCAAGTAACATAAAGATTTCCTTTGTAGAAATACAATTCTTGACACTATTTTGTAGGTCCCATGGAACTGAAAACTACATTTTTCCCTGCATTCTACCTTGACCTTAAAAGTTATTGATTTCTAATTGATCCTGAGAAAGTAACTTTCTAATACACATTTTTCAGCAGCTATTATACCAGTGCCTTATGTCTGGAATCTTCTTGGGATTAAAGAACCAGACTTTTCCTTGAAAACCGATTGTTTTGAAGTGATATACTGCACATCTATTGGGCAGTACAAGGTGTGTTGCAAATCCACCCTTCACAGGTTAGTTACTGCCATCTAAATATGCTTTTGTATAATGATTTCAGAGTCAAAAAGCAAGAAGATGAACAAAGTTGCATCAGAATCTAGTCCATTAAGGAAGTGTAGTTGAAGACGGAATAATGGAAGTTGGCATGTCATATTCATGGATGACTGTCTTTTTTTTCTTCTACAATGGCAGCAAACATCAAATTGTGATGTTGAAAGACACAAATAAAGGATCTGCTGAGATTCAAACTCAACTCCTGTTATTTATTGTCAGTCTTTTCATTAAGGACACTCATGCAAACATTTAGTGAACTCTATCACTCTAATATCAGCATAAGTCATGTTACCAGCTATATCAGATATGAATTTGTGTCTGTGATGGTGCACCATCATGGTAGAGGTAGTTCAAAAATATATTTCAACTGAAAGTAGTATAAATGATCATCAAGCAAAGGCTCAGTTACGAGTGGATTTATATCCAGTCCCTGTGATAACGATGAGAATCTAAATAGGTAAAATGCATTCACTTCAAAGCTAGATAACTCACTACATTTCAATTTAACATCAGTCTAAAAGGAGTTTCTCCAAAAAATGTTCGAAAAAGACGCAGTCCAAAAAATAAGTAGGACGAGGTGGCCGAGTGGTTAAGGCGATGGACTGCTAATCCATTGTGCTCTGCACGCATGGGTTTGAATCCCATCCTCGTCGTCCTGAGTTACCTGCAAATTTTATTCAAAACGGCCCCAACGGGCTAAAAAGAAGAATATGTTCGAAGAAATCAAATCCAATCAAAATCCAATTCTACTCAAAATTGATAGAAGTGAAAACAGTATTTAACCTCCAAGATTACTCAAGTAACATAAAGATTTCCTTTGTAGAAATACAATTCTTGACACTATTTTGTAGGTCCCATGGAACTGAAAACTACATTTTTCCCTGCATTCTACCTTGACCTTAAAAGTGATTGATTTCTAATTGATCCTGAGAAAGTAACTTTCTAATACACATTTTTCAGCAGCTATTATACCAGTGCCTTATGTCTGGAATCTTCTTGGGATTAAAGAACCAGACTTTTCCTTGAAAACCGATTGTTTTGAAGTGATATACTGCACATCTATTGGGCAGTACAAGGTGTGTTGCAAATCCACCCTTCACAGGTTAGTTACTGCCATCTAAATATGCTTTTGTATAATGATTTCAGAGTCAAAAAGCAAGAAGATGAACAAAGTTGCATCAGAATCTAGTCCATTAAGGAAGTGTAGTTGAAGACGGAATAATGGAAGTTGGCATGTCATATTCATGGATGACTGTCTTTTTTTCTTCTACAATGGCAGCAAACATCAAATTGTGATGTTGAAAGACACAAATAAAGGATCTGCTGAGATTCAAACTCAACTCCTGTTATTTATTGTCAGTCTTTTCATTAAGGACACTCATGCAAACATTTAGTGAACTCTATCACTCTAATATCAGCATAAGTCATGTTATTAACCAGCTATATCAGATATGAATTTGTGTCTGTGATGGTGCACCATCATGGTAGAGGTAGTTCAAAAATATATTTCAACTGAAAGTAGTATAAATGATCATCAAGCAAAGGCTCAGTTACGAGTGGATTTATATCCAGTCCCTGTGATAACGATGAGAATCTAAATAGGTAAAATGCATTCACTTCAAAGCTAGATAACTCACTACATTTCAATTTAACATCAGTCTAAAAGGAGTTTCTCCAAAAAATGTTCGAAAAAGACGCAGTCTAAAAAATAAGTAGGACGAGGTGGCCAAGTGGTTAAGGCGATGGACTGCTAATCCATTGTGCTCTGCATGCATGGGTTCGAATCCTATCTTTGTCATCCTGAGTTACCTGCAAATTTTATTCAAAACGGGCTAAAAAAGAAGAATATGTTCGAAGAAATCAAATCCAATCAAAATCCAATTCTACCCAAAATTGATAGAAGTGAAAACAGTATTTAACCTCCAAGATTACTCAAGTAACATAAAGATTTCCTTTGTAGAAATAAAATTCTTGACACTATTTTGTAGGTCCCATGGAACTGAAAACTACATTTTTCCCTGCATTCTACCTTGACCTTAAAAGTGATTGATTTCTAATTGATCCTGAGAAAGTAACTTTCTAATACACATTTTTCAGCAGCTATTATACCAGTGCCTTATGTCTGGAATCTTCTTGGGATTAAAGAACCAGACTTTTCCTTGAAAACCGATTGTTTTGAAGTGATATACTGCACATCTATTGGGCAGTACAAGGTGTGTTGCAAATCCACCCTTCACAGGTTAGTTACTGCCATCTAAATATGCTGTTGTATAATGATTTCAGAGTCAAAAAGCAAGAAGATGAACAAAGTTGCATCAGAATCTAGTCCATTAAGGAAGTGTAGTTGAAGACGGAATAATGGAAGTTGGCATGTCATATTCATGGATGACTGTCTTTTTTTCTTCTACAATGGCAGCAAACATCAAATTGTGATGTTGAAAGACACAAATAAAGGATCTGCTGAGATTCAAACTCAACTCCTGTTATTTATTGTCAGTCTTTTCATTAAGGACACTCATGCAAACATTTAGTGAACTCTATCACTCTAATATCAGCATAAGTCATGTTATTAACCAGCTATATCAGATATGAATTTGTGTCTGTGATGGTGCACCATCATGGTAGAGGTAGTTCAAAAATATATTTCAACTGAAAGTAGTATAAATGATCATCAAGCAAAGGCTCAGTTACGAGTGGATTTATATCCAGTCCCTGTGATAACGATGAGAATCTAAATAGGTAAAATGCATTCACTTCAAAGCTAGATAACTCACTACATTTCAATTTAACATCAGTCTAAAAGGAGTTTCTCCAAAAAATGTTCGAAAAAGACGCAGTCTGAAAAATAAGTAGGACGAGGTGGCCGAGTGGTTAATGCTAATCCATTGTGCTCTGCACGCATGGGTTCGAATCCCATCCTCGTCGTCCTGAGTTACCTGCAAATTTTATTCAAAACGGCCCCAACGGGCTAAAAAAGAAGAATATGTTCGAAGAAATCAAATCCAATCAAAATCCAATTCTACCCAAAATTGATAGAAGTGAAAACAGTATTTAACCTCCAAGATTACTCAAGTAACATAAAGATTTCCTTTGTAGAAATAAAATTCTTGACACTATTTTGTAGGTCCCATGGAACTGAAAACTACATTTTTCCCTGCATTCTACCTTGACCTTAAAAGTGATTGATTTCTAATTGATCCTGAGAAAGTAACTTTCTAATACACATTTTTCAGCAGCTATTATACCAGTGCCTTATGTCTGGAATCTTCTTGGGATTAAAGAACCAGACTTTTCCTTGAAAACCGATTGTTTTGAAGTGATATACTGCACATCTATTGGGCAGTACAAGGTGTGTTGCAAATCCACCCTTCACAGGTTAGTTACTGCCATCTAAATATGCTGTTGTATAATGATTTCAGAGTCAAAAAGCAAGAAGATGAACAAAGTTGCATCAGAATCTAGTCCATTAAGGAAGTGTAGTTGAAGACGGAATAATGGAAGTTGGCATGTCATATTCATGGATGACTGTCTTTTTTTCTTCTACAATGGCAGCAAACATCAAATTGTGATGTTGAAAGACACAATTAAAGGATCTGCTGAGATTCAAACTCAACTCCTGTTATTTATTGTCAGTCTTTTCATTAAGGACACTCATGCAAACATTTAGTGAACTCTATCACTCTAATATCAGCATAAGTCATGTTACCAGCTATATCAGATATGAATTTGTGTCTGTGATGGTGCACCATCATGGTAGAGGTAGTTCAAAAATATATTTCAACTGAAAGTAGTATAAATGATCATCAAGCAAAGGCTCAGTTACGAGTGGATTTATATCCAGTCCCTGTGATAACGATGAGAATCTAAATAGGTAAAATGCATTCACTTCAAAGCTAGATAACTCACTACATTTCAATTTAACATCAGTCTAAAAGGAGTTTCTCCAAAAAATGTTCGAAAAAGACGCAGTCTAAAAAATAAGTAGGACGAGGTGGCTGAGTGGTTAAGGCGATGGACTGCTAATCCATTGTGCTCTGCACGCATGGGTTCGAATCCCATCCTCGTCGTCCTGAGTTACCTGCAAATTTTATTCAAAACGGCCCCAACGGGCTAAAAAAGAAGAATATGTTCGAAGAAATCAAATCCAATCAAAATCCAATTCTACTCAAAATTGATAGAAGTGAAAACAGTATTTAACCTCCAAGATTACTCAAGTAACATAAAGATTTCCTTTGTAGAAATACAATTCTTGACACTATTTTGTAGGTCCCATGGAACTGAAAACTACATTTTTCCCTGCATTCTACCTTGACCTTAAAAGTGATTGATTTCTAATTGATCCTGAGAAAGTAACTTTCTAATACACATTTTTCAGCAGCTATTATACCAGTGCCTTATGTCTGGAATCTTCTTGGGATTAAAGAACCAGACTTTTCCTTGAAAACCGATTGTTTTGAAGTGATATACTGCACATCTATTGGGCAGTACAAGGTGTGTTGCAAATCCACCCTTCACAGGTTAGTTACTGCCATCTAAATATGCTTTTGTATAATGATTTCAGAGTCAAAAAGCAAGAAGATGAACAAAGTTGCATCAGAATCTAGTCCATTAAGGAAGTGTAGTTGAAGACGGAATAATGGAAGTTGGCATGTCATATTCATGGATGACTGTCTTTTTTTCTTCTACAATGGCAGCAAACATCAAATTGTGATGTTGAAAGACACAAATAAAGGATCTGCTGAGATTCAAACTCAACTCCTGTTATTTATTGTCAGTCTTTTCATTAAGGACACTCATGCAAACATTTAGTGAACTCTATCACTCTAATATCAGCATAAGTCATGTTACCAGCTATATCAGATATGAATTTGTGTCTGTGATGGTGCACCATCATGGTAGAGGAAGTTCAAAAATATATTTCAACTGAAAGTAGTATAAATGATCATCAAGCAAAGGCTCAGTTACGAGTGGATTTATATCCAGTCCCTGTGATAACGATGAGAATCTAAATAGGTAAAATGCATTCACTTCAAAGCTAGATAACTCACTACATTTCAATTTAACATCAGTCTAAAAGGAGTTTCTCCAAAAAATGTTCGAAAAAGACGCAGTCTAAAAAATAAGTAGGACGAGGTGGCCGAGTGGTTAAGGCGATGGACTGCTAATCCATTGTGCTCTGCACGCATGGGTTCGAATCCCATCCTCGTCGTCCTGAGTTACCTGCAAATTTTATTCAAAACGGCCCCAACGGGCTAAAAAAGAAGAATATGTTCGAAGAAATCAAATCCAATCAAAATCCAATTCTACTCAAAATTGATAGAAGTGAAAACAGTATTTAACCTCCAAGATTACTCAAGTAACATAAAGATTTCCTTTGTAGAAATACAATTCTTGACACTATTTTGTAGGTCCCATGGAACTGAAAACTACATTTTTCCCTGCATTCTACCTTGACCTTAAAAGTGATTGATTTCTAATTGATCCTGAGAAAGTAACTTTCTAATACACATTTTTCAGCAGCTATTATACCAGTGCCTTATGTCTGGAATCTTCTTGGGATTAAAGAACCAGACTTTTCCTTGAAAACCGATTGTTTTGAAGTGATATACTGCACATCTATTGGGCAGTACAAGGTGTGTTGCAAATCCACCCTTCACAGGTTAGTTACTGCCATCTAAATATGCTTTTGTATAATGATTTCAGAGTCAAAAAGCAAGAAGATGAACAAAGTTGCATCAGAATCTAGTCCATTAAGGAAGTGTAGTTGAAGACGGAATAATGGAAGTTGGCATGTCATATTCATGGATGACTGTCTTTTTTTCTTCTACAATGGCAGCAAACATCAAATTGTGATGTTGAAAGACACAAATAAAGGATCTGCTGAGATTCAAACTCAACTCCTGTTATTTATTGTCAGTCTTTTCATTAAGGACACTCATGCAAACATTTAGTGAACTCTATCACTCTAATATCAGCATAAGTCATGTTACCAGCTATATCAGATATGAATTTGTGTCTGTGATGGTGCACCATCATGGTAGAGGTAGTTCAAATATATATTTCAACTGAAAGTAGTATAAATGATCATCAAGCAAAGGCTCAGTTACGAGTGGATTTATATCCAGTCCCTGTGATAACGATGAGAATCTAAATAGGTAAAATGCATTCACTTCAAAGCTAGATAACTCACTACATTTCAATTTAACATCAGTCTAAAAGGAGTTTCTCCAAAAAATGTTCGAAAAAGACGCAGTCTAAAAAATAAGTAGGACGAGGTGGCCGAGTGGTTAAGGCGATGGACTGCTAATCCATTGTGCTCTGCACGCATGGGTTCGAATCCCATCCTCGTCGTCCTGAGTTACCTGCAAATTTTATTCAAAACGGCCCCAACGGGCTAAAAAAGAAGAATATGTTCGAAGAAATCAAATCCAATCAAAATCCAATTCTACTCAAAATTGATAGAAGTGAAAACAGTATTTAACCTCCAAGATTACTCAAGTAACATAAAGATTTCCTTTGTAGAAATACAATTCTTGACACTATTTTGTAGGTCCCATGGAACTGAAAACTACATTTTTCCCTGCATTCTACCTTGACCTTAAAAGTGATTGATTTCTAATTGATCCTGAGAAAGTAACTTTCTAATACACATTTTTCAGCAGCTATTATACCAGTGCCTTATGTCTGGAATCTTCTTGGGATTAAAGAACCAGACTTTTCCTTGAAAACCGATTGTTTTGAAGTGATATACTGCACATTTATTGGGCAGTACAAGGTGTGTTGCAAATCCACCCTTCACAGGTTAGTTACTGCCATCTAAATATGCTTTTGTATAATGATTTCAGAGTCAAAAAGCAAGAAGATGAACAAAGTTGCATCAGAATCTAGTCCATTAAGGAAGTGTAGTTGAAGACGGAATAATGGAAGTTGGCATGTCATATTCATGGATGACTGTCTTTTTTTCTTCTACAATGGCAGCAAACATCAAATTGTGATGTTGAAAGACACAAATAAAGGATCTGCTGAGATTCAAACTCAACTCCTGTTATTTATTGTCAGTCTTTTCATTAAGGACACTCATGCAAACATTTAGTGAACTCTATCACTCTAATATCAGCATAAGTCATGTTACCAGCTATATCAGATATGAATTTGTGTCTGTGATGGTGCACCATCATGGTAGAGGTAGTTCAAAAATATATTTCAACTGAAAGTAGTATAAATGATCATCAAGCAAAGGCTCAGTTACGAGTGGATTTATATCCAGTCCCTGTGATAACGATGAGAATCTAAATAGGTAAAATGCATTCACTTCAAAGCTAGATAACTCACTACATTTCAATTTAACATCAGTCTAAAAGGAGTTTCTCCAAAAAATGTTCGAAAAAGACGCAGTCTAAAAAATAAGTAGGACGAGGTGGCCGAGTGGTTAAGGCGATGGACTGCTAATCCATTGTGCTCTGCACGCATGGGTTCGAATCCCATCCTCGTCGTCCTGAGTTACCTGCAAATTTTATTCAAAACGGCCCCAACGGGCTAAAAAAGAAGAATATGTTCGAAGAAATCAAATCCAATCAAAATCCAATTCTACTCAAAATTGATAGAAGTGAAAACAGTATTTAACCTCCAAGATTACTCAAGTAACATAAAGATTTCCTTTGTAGAAATACAATTCTTGACACTATTTTGTAGGTCCCATGGAACTGAAAACTACATTTTTCCCTGCATTCTACCTTGACCTTAAAAGTGATTGATTTCTAATTGATCCTGAGAAAGTAACTTTCTAATACACATTTTTCAGCAGCTATTATACCAGTGCCTTATGTCTGGAATCTTCTTGGGATTAAAGAACCAGACTTTTCCTTGAAAACCGATTGTTTTGAAGTGATATACTGCACATCTATTGGGCAGTACAAGGTGTGTTGCAAATCCACCCTTCACAGGTTAGTTACTGCCATCTAAATATGCTTTTGTATAATGATTTCAGAGTCAAAAAGCAAGAAGATGAACAAAGTTGCATCAGAATCTAGTCCATTAAGGAAGTGTAGTTGAAGACGGAATAATGGAAGTTGGCATGTCATATTCATGGATGACTGTCTTTTTTTCTTCTACAATGGCAGCAAACATCAAATTGTGATGTTGAAAGACACAAATAAAGGATCTGCTGAGATTCAAACTCAACTCCTGTTATTTATTGTCAGTCTTTTCATTAAGGACACTCATGCAAACATTTAGTGAACTCTATCACTCTAATATCAGCATAAGTCATGTTACCAGCTATATCAGATATGAATTTGTGTCTGTGATGGTGCACCATCATGGTAGAGGTAGTTCAAAAATATATTTCAACTGAAAGTAGTATAAATGATCATCAAGCAAAGGCTCAGTTACGAGTGGATTTATATCCAGTCCCTGTGATAACGATGAGAATCTAAATAGGTAAAATGCATTCACTTCAAAGCTAGATAACTCACTACATTTCAATTTAACATCAGTCTAAAAGGAGTTTCTCCAAAAAATGTTGGAAAAAAACGCTGTATAAAAAAAAAGTCGGACGAGGTGGCCGAGTGGTTAAGGCGATGGACTGCTAATCCATTGTGCTCTGCACGCATGGGTTCGAATCCTATCTTTGTCATCCTGAGTTACCTGCAAATTTTATTCAAAACGGCCCCAACGGGCTAAAAAAGAAGAATATGTTCGAAGAAATCAAATCCAATCAAAATCCAATTCTACCCAAAATTGATAGAAGTGAAAACAGTATTTAACCTCCAAGATTACTCAAGTAACATAAAGATTTCCTTTGTAGAAATAAAATTCTTGACACTATTTTGTAGGTCCCATGGAACTGAAAACTACATTTTTCCCTGCATTCTACCTTGACCTTAAAAGTGATTGATTTCTAATTGATCCTGAGAAAGTAACTTTCTAATACACATTTTTCAGCAGCTATTATACCAGTGCCTTATGTCTGGAATCTTCTTGGGATTAAAGAACCAGACTTTTCCTTGAAAACCGATTGTTTTGAAGTGATATACTGCACATCTATTGGGCAGTACAAGGTGTGTTGCAAATCCACCCTTCACAGGTTAGTTACTGCCATCTAAATATGCTGTTGTATAATGATTTCAGAGTCAAAAAGCAAGAAGATGAACAAAGTTGCATCAGAATCTAGTCCATTAAGGAAGTGTAGTTGAAGACGGAATAATGGAAGTTGGCATGTCATATTCATGGATGACTGTCTTTTTTTCTTCTACAATGGCAGCAAACATCAAATTGTGATGTTGAAAGACACAAATAAAGGATCTGCTGAGATTCAAACTCAACTCCTGTTATTTATTGTCAGTCTTTTCATTAAGGACACTCATGCAAACATTTAGTGAACTCTATCACTCTAATATCAGCATAAGTCATGTTATTAACCAGCTATATCAGATATGAATTTGTGTCTGTGATGGTGCACCATCATGGTAGAGGTAGTTCAAAAATATATTTCAACTGAAAGTAGTATAAATGATCATCAAGCAAAGGCTCAGTTACGAGTGGATTTATATCCAGTCCCTGTGATAACGATGAGAATCTAAATAGGTAAAATGCATTCACTTCAAAGCTAGATAACTCACTACATTTCAATTTAACATCAGTCTAAAAGGAGTTTCTCCAAAAAATGTTCAAAAAAGACGCAGTCTGAAAAATAAGTAGGACGAGGTGGCCGAGTGGTTAATGCTAATCCATTGTGCTCTGCACGCATGGGTTCGAATCCCATCCTCGTCGTCCTGAGTTACCTGCAAATTTTATTCAAAACGGCCCCAACGGGCTAAAAAAGAAGAATATGTTCGAAGAAATCAAATCCAATCAAAATCCAATTCTACCCAAAATTGATAGAAGTGAAAACAGTATTTAACCTCCAAGATTACTCAAGTAACATAAAGATTTCCTTTGTAGAAATAAAATTCTTGACACTATTTTGTAGGTCCCATGGAACTGAAAACTACATTTTTCCCTGCATTCTACCTTGACCTTAAAAGTGATTGATTTCTAATTGATCCTGAGAAAGTAACTTTCTAATACACATTTTTCAGCAGCTATTATACCAGTGCCTTATGTCTGGAATCTTCTTGGGATTAAAGAACCAGACTTTTACTTGAAAACCGATTGTTTTGAAGTGATATACTGCACATCTATTGGGCAGTACAAGGTGTGTTGCAAATCCACCCTTCACAGGTTAGTTACTGCCATCTAAATATGCTGTTGTATAATGATTTCAGAGTCAAAAAGCAAGAAGATGAACAAAGTTGCATCAGAATCTAGTCCATTAAGGAAGTGTAGTTGAAGACGGAATAATGGAAGTTGGCATGTCATATTCATGGATGACTGTCT
Organism: Mixophyes fleayi; assembly: GCF_038048845.1. Lineage (NCBI taxonomy): Eukaryota > Metazoa > Chordata > Amphibia > Anura > Limnodynastidae > Mixophyes > Mixophyes fleayi. The sequence goes on along the minus strand of NC_134411.1, from coordinate 16,043,864 downwards.
TTTTTTCTTCTACAATGGCAGCAAACATCAAATTGTGATGTTGAAAGACACAAATAAAGGATCTGCTGAGATTCAAACTCAACTCCTGTTATTTATTGTCAGTCTTTTCATTAAGGACACTCATGCAAACATTTAGTGAACTCTATCACTCTAATATCAGCATAAGTCATGTTACCAGCTATATCAGATATGAATTTGTGTCTGTGATGGTGCACCATCATGGTAGAGGTAGTTCAAAAATATATTTCAACTGAAAGTAGTATAAATGATCATCAAGCAAAGGCTCAGTTACGAGTGGATTTATATCCAGTCCCTGTGATAACGATGAGAATCTAAATAGGTAAAATGCATTCACTTCAAAGCTAGATAACTCACTACATTTCAATTTAACATCAGTCTAAAAGGAGTTTCTCCAAAAAATGTTCGAAAAAGACGCAGTCTAAAAAATAAGTAGGACGAGGTGGCCGAGTGGTTAAGGCGATGGACTGCTAATCCATTGTGCTCTGCACGCATGGGTTCGAATCCCATCCTCGTCGTCCTGAGTTACCTGCAAATTTTATTCAAAACGGCCCCAACAGGCTAAAAAAGAAGAATATGTTCGAAGAAATCAAATCCAATCAAAATCCAATTCTACTCAAAATTGATAGAAGTGAAAACAGTATTTAACCTCCAAGATTACTCAAGTAACATAAAGATTTCCTTTGTAGAAATACAATTCTTGACACTATTTTGTAGGTCCCATGGAACTGAAAACTACATTTTTCCCTGCATTCTACCTTGACCTTAAAAGTGATTGATTTCTAATTGATCCTGAGAAAGTAACTTTCTAATACACATTTTTCAGCAGCTATTATACCAGTGCCTTATGTCTGGAATCTTCTTGGGATTAAAGAACCAGACTTTTCCTTGAAAACCGATTGTTTTGAAGTGATATACTGCACATCTATTGGGCAGTACAAGGTGTGTTGCAAATCCACCCTTCACAGGTTAGTTACTGCCATCTAAATATGCTTTTGTATAATGATTTCAGAGTCAAAAAGCAAGAAGATGAACAAAGTTGCATCAGAATCTAGTCCATTAAGGAAGTGTAGTTGAAGACGGAATAATGGAAGTTGGCATGTCATATTCATGGATGACTGTCTTTTTTTCTTCTACAATGGCAGCAAACATCAAATTGTGATGTTGAAAGACACAAATAAAGGATCTGCTGAGATTCAAACTCAACTCCTGTTATTTATTGTCAGTCTTTTCATTAAGGACACTCATGCAAACATTTAGTGAACTCTATCACTCTAATATCAGCATAAGTCATGTTACCAGCTATATCAGATATGAATTTGTGTCTGTGATGGTGCACCATCATGGTAGAGGTAGTTCAAAAATATATTTCAACTGAAAGTAGTATAAATGATCATCAAGCAAAGGCTCAGTTACGAGTGGATTTATATCCAGTCCCTGTGATAACGATGAGAATCTAAATAGGTAAAATGCATTCACTTCAAAGCTAGATAACTCACTACATTTCAATTTAACATCAGTCTAAAAGGAGTTTCTCCAAAAAATGTTCGAAAAAAACGCTGTATAAAAAAAAAAGTCGGACGAGGTGGCCGAGTGGTTAAGGCGATGGACTGCTAATCCATTGTGCTCTGCACGCATGGGTTCGAATCCTATCTTTGTCATCCTGAGTTACCTGCAAATTTTATTCAAAACGGCCCCAACGGGCTAAAAAAGAAGAATATGTTCGAAGAAATCAAATCCAATCAAAATCCAATTCTACCCAAAATTGATAGAAGTGAAAACAGTATTTAACCTCCAAGATTACTCAAGTAACATAAAGATTTCCTTTGTAGAAATAAAATTCTTGACACTATTTTGTAGGTCCCATGGAACTGAAAACTACATTTTTCCCTGCATTCTACCTTGACCTTAAAAGTGATTGATTTCTAATTGATCCTGAGAAAGTAACTTTCTAATACACATTTTTCAGCAGCTATTATACCAGTGCCTTATGTCTGGAATCTTCTTGGGATTAAAGAACCAGACTTTTCCTTGAAAACCGATTGTTTTGAAGTGATATACTGCACATCTATTGGGCAGTACAAGGTGTGTTGCAAATCCACCCTTCACAGGTTAGTTACTGCCATCTAAATATGCTGTTGTATAATGATTTCAGAGTCAAAAAGCAAGAAGATGAACAAAGTTGCATCAGAATCTAGTCCATTAAGGAAGTGTAGTTGAAGACGGAATAATGGAAGTTGGCATGTCATATTCATGGATGACTGTCTTTTTTTCTTCTACAATGGCAGCAAACATCAAATTGTGATGTTGAAAGACACAAATAAAGGATCTGCTGAGATTCAAACTCAACTCCTGTTATTTATTGTCAGTCTTTTCATTAAGGACACTCATGCAAACATTTAGTGAACTCTATCACTCTAATATCAGCATAAGTCATGTTATTAACCAGCTATATCAGATATGAATTTGTGTCTGTGATGGTGCACCATCATGGTAGAGGTAGTTCAAAAATATATTTCAACTGAAAGTAGTATAAATGATCATCAAGCAAAGGCTCAGTTACGAGTGGATTTATATCCAGTCCCTGTGATAACGATGAGAATCTAAATAGGTAAAATGCATTCACTTCAAAGCTAGATAACTCACTACATTTCAATTTAACATCAGTCTAAAAGGAGTTTCTCCAAAAAATGTTCGAAAAAGACGCAGTCTGAAAAATAAGTAGGACGAGGTGGCCGAGTGGTTAATGCTAATCCATTGTGCTCTGCACGCATGGGTTCGAATCCCATCCTCGTCGTCCTGAGTTACCTGCAAATTTTATTCAAAACGGCCCCAACGGGCTAAAAAAGAAGAATATGTTCGAAGAAATCAAATCCAATCAAAATCCAATTCTACCCAAAATTGATAGAAGTGAAAACAGTATTTAACCTCCAAGATTACTCAAGTAACATAAAGATTTCCTTTGTAGAAATAAAATTCTTGACACTATTTTGTAGGTCCCATGGAACTGAAAACTACATTTTTCCCTGCATTCTACCTTGACCTTAAAAGTGATTGATTTCTAATTGATCCTGAGAAAGTAACTTTCTAATACACATTTTTCAGCAGCTATTATACCAGTGCCTTATGTCTGGAATCTTCTTGGGATTAAAGAACCAGACTTTTACTTGAAAACCGATTGTTTTGAAGTGATATACTGCACATCTATTGGGCAGTACAAGGTGTGTTGCAAATCCACCCTTCACAGGTTAGTTACTGCCATCTAAATATGCTGTTGTATAATGATTTCAGAGTCAAAAAGCAAGAAGATGAACAAAGTTGCATCAGAATCTAGTCCATTAAGGAAGTGTAGTTGAAGACGGAATAATGGAAGTTGGCATGTCATATTCATGGATGACTGTCTTTTTTTCTTCTACAATGGCAGCAAACATCAAATTGTGATGTTGAAAGACACAAATAAAGGATCTGCTGAGATTCAAACTCAACTCCTGTTATTTATTGTCAGTCTTTTCATTAAGGACACTCATGCAAACATTTAGTGAACTCTATCACTCTAATATCAGCATAAGTCATGTTACCAGCTATATCAGATATGAATTTGTGTCTGTGATGGTGCACCATCATGGTAGAGGTAGTTCAAAAATATATTTCAACTGAAAGTAGTATAAATGATCATCAAGCAAAGGCTCAGTTACGAGTGGATTTATATCCAGTCCCTGTGATAACGATGAGAATCTAAATAGGTAAAATGCATTCACTTCAAAGCTAGATAACTCACTACATTTCAATTTAACATCAGTCTAAAAGGAGTTTCTCCAAAAAATGTTCGAAAAAGACGCAGTCTAAAAAATAAGTAGGACGAGGTGGCCGAGTGGTTAAGGCGATGGACTGCTAATCCATTGTGCTCTGCACGCATGGGTTCGAATCCCATCCTCGTCGTCCTGAGTTACCTGCAAATTTTATTCAAAACGGCCCCAACGGGCTAAAAAAGAAGAATATGTTCGAAGAAATCAAATCCAATCAAAATCCAATTCTACTCAAAATTGATAGAAGTGAAAACAGTATTTAACCTCCAAGATTACTCAAGTAACATAAAGATTTCCTTTGTAGAAATACAATTCTTGACACTATTTTGTAGGTCCCATGGAACTGAAAACTACATTTTTCCCTGCATTCTACCTTGACCTTAAAAGTGATTGATTTCTAATTGATCCTGAGAAAGTAACTTTCTAATACACATTTTTCAGCAGCTATTATACCAGTGCCTTATGTCTGGAATCTTCTTGGGATTAAAGAACCAGACTTTTCCTTGAAAACCGATTGTTTTGAAGTGATATACTGCACATCTATTGGGCAGTACAAGGTGTGTTGCAAATCCACCCTTCACAGGTTAGTTACTGCCATCTAAATATGCTTTTGTATAATGATTTCAGAGTCAAAAAGCAAGAAGATGAACAAAGTTGCATCAGAATCTAGTCCATTAAGGAAGTGTAGTTGAAGACGGAATAATGGAAGTTGGCATGTCATATTAATGGATGACTGTCTTTTTTTCTTCTACAATGGCAGCAAACATCAAATTGTGATGTTGAAAGACACAAATAAAGGATCTGCTGAGATTCAAACTCAACTCCTGTTATTTATTGTCAGTCTTTTCATTAAGGACACTCATGCAAACATTTAGTGAACTCTATCACTCTAATATCAGCATAAGTCATGTTACCAGCTATATCAGATATGAATTTGTGTCTGTGATGGTGCACCATCATGGTAGAGGTAGTTCAAAAATATATTTCAACTGAAAGTAGTATAAATGATCATCAAGCAAAGGCTCAGTTACGAGTGGATTTATATCCAGTCCCTGTGATAACGATGAGAATCTAAATAGGTAAAATGCATTCACTTCAAAGCTAGATAACTCACTACATTTCAATTTAACATCAGTCTAAAAGGAGTTTCTCCAAAAAATGTTGGAAAAAAACGCTGTATAAAAAAAAAAGTCGGACGAGGTGGCCGAGTGGTTAAGGCGATGGACTGCTAATCCATTGTGCTCTGCACGCATGGGTTCGAATCCTATCTTTGTCATCCTGAGTTACCTGCAAATTTTATTCAAAACGGCCCCAACGGGCTAAAAAAGAAGAATATGTTCGAAGAAATCAAATCCAATCAAAATCCAATTCTACCCAAAATTGATAGAAGTGAAAACAGTATTTAACCTCCAAGATTACTCAAGTAACATAAAGATTTCCTTTGTAGAAATAAAATTCTTGACACTATTTTGTAGGTCCCATGGAACTGAAAACTACATTTTTCCCTGCATTCTACCTTGACCTTAAAAGTGATTGATTTCTAATTGATCCTGAGAAAGTAACTTTCTAATACACATTTTTCAGCAGCTATTATACCAGTGCCTTATGTCTGGAATCTTCTTGGGATTAAAGAACCAGACTTTTCCTTGAAAACCGATTGTTTTGAAGTGATATACTGCACATCTATTGGGCAGTACAAGGTGTGTTGCAAATCCACCCTTCACAGGTTAGTTACTGCCATCTAAATATGCTGTTGTATAATGATTTCAGAGTCAAAAAGCAAGAAGATGAACAAAGTTGCATCAGAATCTAGTCCATTAAGGAAGTGTAGTTGAAGACGGAATAATGGAAGTTGGCATGTCATATTCATGGATGACTGTCTTTTTTTCTTCTACAATGGCAGCAAACATCAAATTGTGATGTTGAAAGACACAAATAAAGGATCTGCTGAGATTCAAACTCAACTCCTGTTATTTATTGTCAGTCTTTTCATTAAGGACACTCATGCAAACATTTAGTGAACTCTATCACTCTAATATCAGCATAAGTCATGTTATTAACCAGCTATATCAGATATGAATTTGTGTCTGTGATGGTGCACCATCATGGTAGAGGTAGTTCAAAAATATATTTCAACTGAAAGTAGTATAAATGATCATCAAGCAAAGGCTCAGTTACGAGTGGATTTATATCCAGTCCCTGTGATAACGATGAGAATCTAAATAGGTAAAATGCATTCACTTCAAAGCTAGATAACTCACTACATTTCAATTTAACATCAGTCTAAAAGGAGTTTCTCCAAAAAATGTTCGAAAAAGACGCAGTCTGAAAAATAAGTAGGACGAGGTGGCCGAGTGGTTAATGCTAATCCATTGTGCTCTGCACGCATGGGTTCGAATCCCATCCTCGTCGTCCTGAGTTACCTGCAAATTTTATTCAAAACGGCCCCAACGGGCTAAAAAAGAAGAATATGTTCGAAGAAATCAAATCCAATCAAAATCCAATTCTACCCAAAATTGATAGAAGTGAAAACAGTATTTAACCTCCAAGATTACTCAAGTAACATAAAGATTTCCTTTGTAGAAATAAAATTCTTGACACTATTTTGTAGGTCCCATGGAACTGAAAACTACATTTTTCCCTGCATTCTACCTTGACCTTAAAAGTGATTGATTTCTTATTGATCCTGAGAAAGTAACTTTCTAATACACATTTTTCAGCAGCTATTATACCAGTGCCTTATGTCTGGAATCTTCTTGGGATTAAAGAACCAGACTTTTCCTTGAAAACCGATTGTTTTGAAGTGATATACTGCACATCTATTGGGCAGTACAAGGTGTGTTGCAAATCCACCCTTCACAGGTTAGTTACTGCCATCTAAATATGCTGTTGTATAATGATTTCAGAGTCAAAAAGCAAGAAGATGAACAAAGTTGCATCAGAATCTAGTCCATTAAGGAAGTGTAGTTGAAGACGGAATAATGGAAGTTGGCATGTCATATTCATGGATGACTGTCTTTTTTTCTTCTACAATGGCAGCAAACATCAAATTGTGATGTTGAAAGACACAAATAAAGGATCTGCTGAGATTCAAACTCAACTCCTGTTATTTATTGTCAGTCTTTTCATTAAGGACACTCATGCAAACATTTAGTGAACTCTATCACTCTAATATCAGCATAAGTCATGTTACCAGCTATATCAGATATGAATTTGTGTCTTTGATGGTGCACCATCATGGTAGAGGTAGTTCAAAAATATATTTCAACTGAAAGTAGTATAAATGATCATCAAGCAAAGGCTCAGTTACAAGTGGATTTATATCCAGTCCCTGTGATAACGATGAGAATCTAAATAGGTAAAATGCATTCACTTCAAAGCTAGATAACTCACTACATTTCAATTTAACATCAGTCTAAAAGGAGTTTCTCCAAAAAATGTTCGAAAAAGACGCAGTCTAAAAATTAAGTAGGACGAGGTGGCCGAGTGGTTAAGGCGATGGACTGCTAATCCATTGTGCTCTGCACGCATGGGTTCGAATCCCATCCTCGTCGTCCTGAGTTACCTGCAAATTTTATTCAAAACGGCCCCAACGGGCTAAAAAAGAAGAATATGTTCGAAGAAATCAAATCCAATCAAAATCCAATTCTACTCAAAATTGATAGAAGTGAAAACAGTATTTAACCTCCAAGATTACTCAAGTAACATAAAGATTTCCTTTGTAGAAATACAATTCTTGACACTATTTTGTAGGTCCCATGGAACTGAAAACTACATTTTTCCCTGCATTCTACCTTGACCTTAAAAGTGATTGATTTCTAATTGATCCTGAGAAAGTAACTTTCTAATACACATTTTTCAGCAGCTATTATACCAGTGCCTTATGTCTGGAATCTTCTTGGGATTAAAGAACCAGACTTTTCCTTGAAAACCGATTGTTTTGAAGTGATATACTGCACATCTATTGGGCAGTACAAGGTGTGTTGCAAATCCACCCTTCACAGGTTAGTTACTGCCATCTAAATATGCTTTTGTATAATGATTTCAGAGTCAAAAAGCAAGAAGATGAACAAAGTTGCATCAGAATCTAGTCCATTAAGGAAGTGTAGTTGAAGACGGAATAATGGAAGTTGGCATGTCATATTCATGGATGACTGTCTTTTTTTCTTCTACAATGGCAGCAAACATCAAATTGTGATGTTGAAAGACACAAATAAAGGATCTGCTGAGATTCAAACTCAACTCCTGTTATTTATTGTCAGTCTTTTCATTAAGGACACTCATGCAAACATTTAGTGAACTCTATCACTCTAATATCAGCATAAGTCATGTTACCAGCTATATCAGATATGAATTTGTGTCTGTGATGGTGCACCATCATGGTAGAGGTAGTTCAAAAATATATTTCAACTGAAAGTAGTATAAATGATCATCAAGCAAAGGCTCAGTTACGAGTGGATTTATATCCAGTCCCTGTGATAACGATGAGAATCTAAATAGGTAAAATGCATTCACTTCAAAGCTAGATAACTCACTACATTTCAATTTAACATCAGTCTAAAAGGAGTTTCTCCAAAAAATGTTCGAAAAAGACGCAGTCTAAAAATTAAGTAGGACGAGGTGGCCGAGTGGTTAAGGCGATGGACTGCTAATCCATTGTGCTCTGCACGCATGGGTTCGAATCCCATCCTCGTCGTCCTGAGTTACCTGCAAATTTTATTCAAAACGGCCCCAACGGGCTAAAAAAGAAGAATATGTTCGAAGAAATCAAATCCAATCAAAATCCAATTCTACTCAAAATTGATAGAAGTGAAAACAGTATTTAACCTCCAAGATTACTCAAGTAACATAAAGATTTCCTTTGTAGAAATACAATTCTTGACACTATTTTGTAGGTCCCATGGAACTGAAAACTACATTTTTCCCTGCATTCTACCTTGACCTTAAAAGTGATTGATTTCTAATTGATCCTGAGAAAGTAACTTTCTAATACACATTTTTCAGCAGCTATTATACCAGTGCCTTATGTCTGGAATCTTCTTGGGATTAAAGAACCAGACTTTTCCTTGAAAACCGATTGTTTTGAAGTGATATACTGCACATCTATTGGGCAGTACAAGGTGTGTTGCAAATCCACCCTTCACAGGTTAGTTACTGCCATCTAAATGAGCTTTTGTATAATGATTTCAGAGTCAAAAAGCAAGAAGATGAACAAAGTTGCATCAGAATCTAGTCCATTAAGGAAGTGTAGTTGAAGACGGAATAATGGAAGTTGGCATGTCATATTCATGGATGACTGTCTTTTTTTCTTCTACAATGGCAGCAAACATCAAATTGTGATGTTGAAAGACACAAATAAAGGATCTGCTGAGATTCAAACTCAACTCCTGTTATTTATTGTCAGTCTTTTCATTAAGGACACTCATGCAAACATTTAGTGAACTCTATCACTCTAATATCAGCATAAGTCATGTTACCAGCTATATCAGATATGAATTTGTGTCTGTGATGGTGCACCATCATGGTAGAGGTAGTTCAAAAATATATTTCAACTGAAAGTAGTATAAATGATCATCAAGCAAAGGCTCAGTTACGAGTGGATTTATATCCAGTCCCTGTGATAACGATGAGAATCTAAATAGGTAAAATGCATTCACTTCAAAGCTAGATAACTCACTACATTTCAATTTAACATCAGTCTAAAAGGAGTTTCTCCAAAAAATGTTCGAAAAAGACGCAGTCTAAAAAATAAGTAGGACGAGGTGGCCGAGTGGTTAAGGCGATGGACTGCTAATCCATTGTGCTCTGCACGCATGGGTTCGAATCCCATCCTCGTCGTCCTGAGTTACCTGCAAATTTTATTCAAAACGGCCCCAACGGGCTAAAAAAGAAGAATATGTTCGAAGAAATCAAATCCAATCAAAATCCAATTCTACTCAAAATTGATAGAAGTGAAAACAGTATTTAACCTCCAAGATTACTCAAGTAACATAAAGATTTCCTTTGTAGAAATACAATTCTTGACACTATTTTGTAGGTCCCATGGAACTGAAAACTACATTTTTCCCTGCATTCTACCTTGACCTTAAAAGTGATTGATTTCTAATTGATCCTGAGAAAGTAACTTTCTAATACACATTTTTCAGCAGCTATTATACCAGTGCCTTATGTCTGGAATCTTCTTGGGATTAAAGAACCAGACTTTTCCTTGAAAACCGATTGTTTTGAAGTGATATACTGCACATCTATTGGGCAGTACAAGGTGTGTTGCAAATCCACCCTTCACAGGTTAGTTACTGCCATCTAAATATGCTTTTGTATAATGATTTCAGAGTCAAAAAGCAAGAAGATGAACAAAGTTGCATCAGAATCTAGTCCATTAAGGAAGTGTAGTTGAAGACGGAATAATGGAAGTTGGCATGTCATATTCATGGATGACTGTCTTTTTTTCTTCTACAATGGCAGCAAACATCAAATTGTGATGTTGAAAGACACAAATAAAGGATCTGCTGAGATTCAAACTCAACTCCTGTTATTTATTGTCAGTCTTTTCATTAAGGACACTCATGCAAACATTTAGTGAACTCTATCACTCTAATATCAGCATAAGTCATGTTACCAGCTATATCAGATATGAATTTGTGTCTGTGATGGTGCACCATCATGGTAGAGGTAGTTCAAAAATATATTTCAACTGAAAGTAGTATAAATGATCATCAAGCAAAGGCTCAGTTACGAGTGGATTTATATCCAGTCCCTGTGATAACGATGAGAATCTAAATAGGTAAAATGCATTCACTTCAAAGCTAGATAACTCACTACATTTCAATTTAACATCAGTCTAAAAGGAGTTTCTCCAAAAAATGTTGGAAAAAAACGCTGTATAAAAAAAAAGTCGGACGAGGTGGCCGAGTGGTTAAGGCGATGGACTGCTAATCCATTGTGCTCTGCACGCATGGGTTCGAATCCTATCTTTGTCATCCTGAGTTACCTGCAAATTTTATTCAAAACGGCCCCAACGGGCTAAAAAAGAAGAATATGTTCGAAGAAATCAAATCCAATCAAAATCCAATTCTACCCAAAATTGATAGAAGTGAAAACAGTATTTAACCTCCAAGATTACTCAAGTAACATAAAGATTTCCTTTGTAGAAATAAAATTCTTGACACTATTTTGTAGGTCCCATGGAACTGAAAACTACATTTTTCCCTGCATTCTACCTTGACCTTAAAAGTGATTGATTTCTAATTGATCCTGAGAAAGTAACTTTCTAATACACATTTTTCAGCAGCTATTATACCAGTGCCTTATGTCTGGAATCTTCTTGGGATTAAAGAACCAGACTTTTCCTTGAAAACCGATTGTTTTGAAGTGATATACTGCACATCTATTGGGCAGTACAAGGTGTGTTGCAAATCCACCCTTCACAGGTTAGTTACTGCCATCTAAATATGCTGTTGTATAATGATTTCAGAGTCAAAAAGCAAGAAGATGAACAAAGTTGCATCAGAATCTAGTCCATTAAGGAAGTGTAGTTGAAGACGGAATAATGGAAGTTGGCATGTCATATTCATGGATGACTGTCTTTTTTTCTTCTACAATGGCAGCAAACATCAAATTGTGATGTTGAAAGACACAAATAAAGGATCTGCTGAGATTCAAACTCAACTCCTGTTATTTATTGTCAGTCTTTTCATTAAGGACACTCATGCAAACATTTAGTGAACTCTATCACTCTAATATCAGCATAAGTCATGTTATTAACCAGCTATATCAGATATGAATTTGTGTCTGTGATGGTGCACCATCATGGTAGAGGTAGTTCAAAAATATATTTCAACTGAAAGTAGTATAAATGATCATCAAGCAAAGGCTCAGTTACGAGTGGATTTATATCCAGTCCCTGTGATAACGATGAGAATCTAAATAGGTAAAATGCATTCACTTCAAAGCTAGATAACTCACTACATTTCAATTTAACATCAGTCTAAAAGGAGTTTCTCCAAAAAATGTTCAAAAAAGACGCAGTCTGAAAAATAAGTAGGACGAGGTGGCCGAGTGGTTAATGCTAATCCATTGTGCTCTGCACGCATGGGTTCGAATCCCATCCTCGTCGTCCTGAGTTACCTGCAAATTTTATTCAAAACGGCCCCAACGGGCTAAAAAAGAAGAATATGTTCGAAGAAATCAAATCCAATCAAAATCCAATTCTACCCAAAATTGATAGAAGTGAAAACAGTATTTAACCTCCAAGATTACTCAAGTAACATAAAGATTTCCTTTGTAGAAATAAAATTCTTGACACTATTTTGTAGGTCCCATGGAACTGAAAACTACATTTTTCCCTGCATTCTACCTTGACCTTAAAAGTGATTGATTTCTAATTGATCCTGAGAAAGTAACTTTCTAATACACATTTTTCAGCAGCTATTATACCAGTGCCTTATGTCTGGAATCTTCTTGGGATTAAAGAACCAGACTTTTACTTGAAAACCGATTGTTTTGAAGTGATATACTGCACATCTATTGGGCAGTACAAGGTGTGTTGCAAATCCACCCTTCACAGGTTAGTTACTGCCATCTAAATATGCTGTTGTATAATGATTTCAGAGTCAAAAAGCAAGAAGATGAACAAAGTTGCATCAGAATCTAGTCCATTAAGGAAGTGTAGTTGAAGACGGAATAATGGAAGTTGGCATGTCATATTCATGGATGACTGTCTTTTTTTCTTCTACAATGGCAGCAAACATCAAATTGTGATGTTGAAAGACACAAATAAAGGATCTGCTGAGATTCAAACTCAACTCCTGTTATTTATTGTCAGTCTTTTCATTAAGGACACTCATGCAAACATTTAGTGAACTCTATCACTCTAATATCAGCATAAGTCATGTTACCAGCTATATCAGATATGAATTTGTGTCTGTGATGGTGCACCATCATGGTAGAGGTAGTTCAAAAATATATTTCAACTGAAAGTAGTATAAATGATCATCAAGCAAAGGCTCAGTTACGAGTGGATTTATATCCAGTCCCTGTGATAACGATGAGAATCTAAATAGGTAAAATGCATTCACTTCAAAGCTAGATAACTCACTACATTTCAATTTAACATCAGTCTAAAAGGAGTTTCTCCAAAAAATGTTCGAAAAAGACGCAGTCTAAAAAATAAGTAGGATGAGGTGGCCGAGTGGTTAAGGCGATGGACTGCTAATCCATTGTGCTCTGCACGCATGGGTTCGAATCCCATCCTCGTCGTCCTGAGTTACCTGCAAATTTTATTCAAAACGGCCCCAACGGGCTAAAAAAGAAGAATATGTTCGAAGAAATCAAATCCAATCAAAATCCAATTCTACTCAAAATTGATAGAAGTGAAAACAGTATTTAACCTCCAAGATTACTCAAGTAACATAAAGATTTCCTTTGTAGAAATACAATTCTTGACACTATTTTGTAGGTCCCATGGAGCTGAAAACTTATTTTTTCCCTGCATTCTACCTTGACCTTAAAAGTGATTGATTTCTAATTGATCCTGAGAAAGTAACTTTCTAATACACATTTTTCAGCAGCTATTATACCAGTGCCTTATGTCTGGAATCTTCTTGGGATTAAAGAACCAGACTTTTCCTTGAAAACCAATTGTTTTGAAGTGATATACTGCACATCTATTGGGCAGTACAAGGTGTGTTGCAAATCCACCCTTCACAGGTTAGTTACTGCCATCTAAATATGCTGTTGTATAATGATTTCAGAGTCAAAAAGCAAGAAGATGAACAAAGTTGCATCAGAATCTAGTCCATTAAGGAAGTGTAGTTGAAGACGGAATAATGGAAGTTGGCATGTCCTATTCATGGATGACTGTCTTTTTTTCTTCTACAATGGCAGCAAACATCAAATTATGATGTTGAAAGACACAAATAAAGGATCTGCTGAGATTCAAACTCAACTCCTGTTATTTATTGTCAGTCTTTTCATTAAGGACACTTATGCAAACATTTAGTGAACTCTATCACTCTAATATCAGCATAAGTCATGTTATTAACCAGCTATATCAGATATGAATTTGTGTCTGTGATGGTGCACCATCATGGTAGAGGTAGTTCAAAAATATATTTCAACTGAAAGTAGTATAAATGATCATCAAGCAAAGGCTCAGTTACGAGTGGATTTATATCCAGTCCCTGTGATAACGATGAGAATCTAAATAGGTAAAATGCATTCACTTCAAAGCTAGATAACTCACTACATTTCAATTTAACATCAGTCTAAAAGGAGTTTCTCCAAAAAATGTTCGAAAAAGACGCAGTCTAAAAAATAAGTAGGATGAGGTGGCCGAGTGGTTAAGGCGATGGACTGCTAATCCATTGTGCTCTGCACGCATGGGTTCGAATCCCATCCTCGTCGTCCTGAGTTACCTGCAAATTTTATTCAAAACGGCCCCAACGGGCTAAAAAAGAAGAATATGTTCAAACAAATCAAATCCAGTCAAAATCCAATTCTACTCAAAATTGATAGAAGTGAAAACTGTATTTAACCTCCAAGATTACTCAAGTAACATAAAGATTTCCTTTGTAGAAATACAATTCTTGACACTATTTTGTAGGTCCCATGGAACTGAAAACTACATTTTTCCCTGCATTCTACCTTGACCTTAAAAGTGATTGATTTCTAATTGATCCTGAGAAAGTAACTTTCTAATACACATTTTTCAGCAGCTATTATACCAGTGCCTTATGTCTGGAATCTTCTTGGGATTAAATAACCAGACTTTTCCTTGAAAACCGATTGTTTTGAAGTGATATACTGCACATCTATTGGGCAGTACAAGGTGTGTTGGAAATCCACCCTTCACAGGTTAGTTACTGCCATCTTAATATGCTTTTCTATAATGATTTCAGAGTCAAAAAGCAAGAAGATGAACAAAGTTGCATCAGAATCTAGTCCATTAAGGAAGTGTAGTTGAAGACGGAATAATGGAAGTTGGCATGTCCTATTCATGGATGACTGTCTTTTTTTCTTCTACAATGGCAGCAAACATCAAATTGTGATGTTGAAAGACACAAATAAAGGATCTGCTGAGATTCAAACTCAACTCCTGTTATTTATTGTCAGTCTTTTCATTAAGGACACTCATGCAAACATTTAGTGAACTCTATCACTCTAATATCAGCATAAGTCATGTTATTAACCAGCTATATCAGATATGAATTTGTGTCTGTGATGGTGCACCATCATGGTAGAGGTAGTTCAAAAATATATTTCAACTGAAAGTAGTATAAATGATCATCAAGCAAAGGCTCAGTTACGAGTGGATTTATATCCAGTCCCTGTGATAACGATGAGAATCTAAATAGGTAAAATGCATTCACTTAAAAGCTAGATAACTCACTACATTTCAATTTAACATCAGTCTAAAAGGTGTTTCTCCAAAAAATGTTCGAAAAAGACGCAGTCTAAAAAATAAGTAGGATGAGGTGGCCGAGTGGTTAAGGCGATGGACTGCTAATCCATTGTGCTCTGCACGCATGGGGTCGAATCCCATCCTCGTCGTCCTGAGTTACCTGCAAATTTTATTCAAAACGGCCCTAACGGGCTAAAAAGGAAGAATATGTTCAAACAAATCAAATCCAATCAAAATCCAATTCTACTCAAAATTGATAGAAGTGAAAACAGTATTTAACCTCCAAGATTACTCAAGTAACATAAAGATTTCCTTTGTAGAAATACAATTCTTGACACTATTTTGTAGGTCCCATGGAACTGAAAACTACATTTTTCCCTGCATTCTACCTTGACCTTAAAAGTGATTGATTTCTAATTGATCCTGAGAAAGTAACTTTCTAATACACATTTTTCAGCAGCTATTATACCAGTGCCTTATGTCTGGAATCTTCTTGGGATTAAAGAACCAGACTTTTCCTTGAAAACCGATTGTTTTGAAGTGATATACTGCACATCTATTGGGCAGTACAAGGTGTGTTGCAAATCCACCCTTCACAGGTTAGTTACTGCTATCTAAATATGCTTTTGTATAATGATTTCAGAGTCAAAAAGCAAGAAGATGAACAAAGTTGCATCAGAATCTAGTCCATTAAGGAAGTGTAGTTGAAGACAGAATAATGGAAGTTGGCATGTCATATTCATGGATGACTGTCTTTTTTTCTTCTACAATGGCAGCAAACATCAAATTGTGATGTTGAAAGACACAAATAAAGGATCTGCTGAGATTCAAACTCAACTCCTGTTATTTATTGTCAGTCTTTTCATTAAGGACACTCATGCAAACATTTAGTGAACTCTATCACTCTAATATCAGCATAAGTCATGTTATTAACCAGCTATATCAGATATGAATTTGTGTCTGTGATGGTGCACCATCATGGTAGAGGTAGTTCAAAAATATATTTCAACTGAAAGTAGTATAAATGATCATCAAGCAAAGGCTCAGTTACGAGTGGATTTATATCCAGTCCCTGTGATAACGATGAGAATCTAAATAGGTAAAATGCATTCACTTCAAAGCTAGACAACTCACTACATTTCAATTTAACATCAGTGTAAAAGGAGTTTCTCCAAAAAATGTTGGGAAAAAACGCAGTGTAAATAATAAGTAGGATGTGGTGGCCGAGTGGTTAAAGCGATGGATTGCTAATCCATTGTGCTCTGCACGCATGGGTTCAAATCCCATCCTCGTTGTCCTGAGTTACCGGCAAATTTTATTAAAAACGGCCCCAACGGACTAAAAAAGAAGAATATGTTCAAACAAATCAAATCCAATCAAAATCCAAATCTACTCAAAATTGATAGAAGTGAAAACAGTATTTAACCTCCAAGATTATTCAAGTAACATAAAGATTTCCTTCGTAGAAATACAATTCTTGTCACTATTTTGTAGGTCCCATGGAACTGAAAACTACATTTTTCCCTGCATTCTACCTTGACCTTAAAAGTGATTGATTTCTAATTAATCCTGAGAAAGTAACTTTCTAATACACATTTTTCAGCAGCTATTATACCAGTGCCTTATGTCTGAAATCTTGGGATTAAAGAACCAGACTTTTCCTTGAAAACCGATTGTTTTGAAGTGATATACTGCACATCTATTGGGCAGTACAAGGTGTGTTGCAAATCCACCCTTCACAGGTTAGTTACTGCTATCTAAATATGCTGTTGTATAATGATTTCAGAGTCAAAAAGCAAGAAGATGAACAAAGTTGCATCAGAATCTAGTCCATTAAGGAAGTGTAGTTGAAGACGGAATAACGGAAGTTGGCATGTCATATTCATGGATGACTGTCTTTTTTTCTTCTACAATGGCAGCAAACATCAAATTGTGATGTTGAAAGACACAAATAAAGGATCTGCTGAGATTCAAACTCAACTCCTGTTATTTATTGTCAGTCTTTTCATTAAGGACACTCATGCAAACATTTAGTGAACTCTATCACTCTAATATCAGCATAAGTCATGTTATTAACCAGCTATATCAGATATGAATTTGTGTCTGTGATGGTGCACCATCATGGTAGAGGTAGTTCAAAAATATATTTCAACTGAAAGTAGTATAAATGATCATCAAGCAAAGGCTCAGTTACGAGTGGATTTATATCCAGTCCCTGTGATAACGATGAGAATCTAAATAGGTAAAATGCATTCACTTCAAAGCTAGACAACTCACTACATTTCAATTTAACATCAGTCTAAAAGGAGTTTCTCCAAAAAATGTTGGGAAAAAACGCAGTGTAAAAAATAAGTAGGATGTGGTGGCCGAGTGGTTAAAGCGATGGATTGCTAATCCATTGTGCTCTGCAAGCATGGGTTCAAATCCCATCCTCGTTGTCCTGAGTTACCTGCAAATTTTATTCAAAACGGCCCCAACAGACTAAAAAAGAAGAATATGTTCAAACAAATCAAATCCAATCAAAATCCAAATCTACTCAAAATTGATAGAAGTGAAAACAGTATTTAACCTCCAAGATTATTCAAGTAACATAAAGATTTCCTTTGTAGAAATACAATTCTTGTCACTATTTTGTAGGTCCCATGGAACTGAAAACTACATTTTTCCCTGCATTCTACCTTGACCTTAAAAGTGATTGATTTCTAATTGATCCTGAGAAAGTAACTTTCTAATACACATTTTTCAGCAGCTATTATACCAGTGCCTTATGTCTGGAATCTTCTTGGGATTAAAGAACCAGACTTTTCCTTGAAAACCGATTGTTTTGAAGTGATATACTGCACATCTATTGGGCAGTACAAGGTGTGTTGGAAATCCACCCTTCACAGGTTAGTTACTGCCATCTTAATATGCTGTTGTATAATGATTTCAGAGTCAAAAAGCAAGAAGATGAACAAAGTTGCATCAGAATCTAGTCCATTAAGGAAGTGTAGTTGAAGACGGAATAATGGAAGTTGGCATGTCCTATTCATGGATGACTGTCTTTTTTTCTTCTACAATGGCAGCAAACATCAAATTGTGATGTTGAAAGACACAAATAAAGGATCTGCTGAGATTCAAACTCAACTCCTGTTATTTATTGTCAGTCTTTTCATTAAGGACACCCATGCAAACATTTAGTGAACTCTATCACTCTAATATCAGCATAAGTCATGTTATTAACCAGCTATATCAGATATGAATTTGTGTCTGTGATGGTGCACCATCATGGTAGAGGTAGTTCAAAAATATATTTCAACTGAAAGTAGTATAAATGATCATCAAGCAAAGGCTCAGTTACGAGTGGATTTATATCCAGTCCCTGTGATAACGATGAGAATCTAAATAGGTAAAATGCATTCACTTCAAAGCTAGATAACTCACTACATTTCAATTTAACATCAGTCTAAAAGGTGTTTCTCCAAAAAATGTTCGAAAAAGACGCAGTCTAAAAAATAAGTAGGACGGGGTGGCCGAGTGGTTAAGGCGATGGACTGCTAATCCATTGTGCTCTGCACGCATGGGTTCGAATCCCATCCTCGTCGTCCTGAGTTACCTGCAAATTTTATTCAAAACGGCCCCAACGGGCTAAAAAGGAAGAATATGTTCAAACAAATCAAATCCAATCAAAATCCAATTCTACTCAAAATTGATAGAAGTGAAAACAGTATTTAACCTCCAAGATTACTCAAGTAACATAAAGATTTCCTTTGTAGAAATACAATTCTTGACACTATTTTGTAGGTCCCATGGAGCTGAAAACTTATTTTTTCCCTGCATTCTACCTTGACCTTAAAAGTGATTGATTTCTAATTGATCCTGAGAAAGTAACTTTCTAATACACATTTTTCAGCAGCTATTATACCAGTGCCTTATGTCTGGAATCTTCTTGGGATTAAAGAACCAGACTTTTCCTTGAAAACCAATTGTTTTGAAGTGATATACTGCACATCTATTGGGCAGTACAAGGTGTGTTGCAAATCCACCCTTCACAGGTTAGTTACTGCCATCTAAATATGCTGTTGTATAATGATTTCAGAGTCAAAAAGCAAGAAGATGAACAAAGTTGCATCAGAATCTAGTCCATTAAGGAAGTGTAGTTGAAGACGGAATAACGGAAGTTGGCATGTCATATTCATGGATGACTGTCTTTTTTTCTTCTACAATGGCAGCAAACATCAAATTGTGATGTTGAAAGACACAAATAAAGGATCTGCTGAGATTCAAACTCAACTCCTGTTATTTATTGTCAGTCTTTTCATTAAGGACACTCATGCAAACATTTAGTGAACTCTATCACTCTAATATCAGCATAAGTCATGTTATTAACCAGCTATATCAGATATGAATTTGTGTCTGTGATGGTGCACCATCATGGTAGAGGTAGTTCAAAAATATATTTCAACTGAAAGTAGTATAAATGATCATCAAGCAAAGGCTCAGTTACGAGTGGATTTATATCCAGTCCCTGTGATAACGATGAGAATCTAAATAGGTAAAATGCATTCACTTCAAAGCTAGACAACTCACTACATTTCAATTTAACATCAGTCTAAAAGGAGTTTCTCCAAAAAATGTTGGGAAAAAACGCAGTGTAAAGAATAAGTAGGATGTGGTGGCCGAGTGGTTAAAGCGATGGATTGCTAATCCATTGTGCTCTGCACGCATGGGTTCAAATCCCATCCTCGTTGTCCTGAGTTACCTGCAAATTTTATTCAAAACGGCCCCAAGGGACTAAAAAAGAAGAATATGTTCAAACAAATCAAATCCAATCAAAATCCAAATCTACTCAAAATTGATAGAAGTGAAAACAGTATTTAACCTCCAAGATTATTCAAGTAACATAAAGATTTCCTTTGTAGAAATACAATTCTTGTCACTATTTTGTAGGTCCCATGGAACTGAAAACTACATTTTTCCCTGCATTCTACCTTGACCTTAAAAGTGATTGATTTCTAATTAATCCTGAGAAAGTAACTTTCTAATACACATTTTTCAGCAGCTATTATACCAGTGCCTTATGTCTGAAATCTTCTTGGGATTAAAGAACCAGACTTTTCCTTGAAAACCGATTGTTTTGAAGTGATATACTGCACATCTATTGGGCAGTACAAGGTGTGTTGCAAATCCACCCTTCACAGGTTAGTTACTGCCATCTAAATATGCTGTTGTATAATGATTTCAGAGTCAAAAAGCAAGAAGATGAACAAAGTTGCATCAGAATCTAGTCCATTAAGGAAGTGTAGTTGAAGACGGAATAATGGAAGTTGGCATGTCCTATTCATGGATGACTGTCTTTTTTTCTTCTACAATGGCAGCAAACATCAAATTGTGATGTTGAAAGACACAAATAAAGGATCTGCTGAGATTCAAACTCAACTCCTGTTATTTATTGTCAGTCTTTTCATTAAGGACACTCATGCAAACATTTAGTGAACTCTATCACTCTAATATCAGCATAAGTCATGTTATTAACCAGCTATATCAGATATGAATTTGTGTCTGTGATGGTGCACCATCATGGTAGAGGTAGTTCAAAAATATATTTCAACTGAAAGTAGTATAAATGATCATCAAGCAAAGGCTCAGTTACGAGTGGATTTATATCCAGTCCCTGTAATAACGATGAGAATCTAAATAGGTAAAATGCATTTACTTCAAAGCTAGATAACTCACTACATTTCAATTTAACATCAGTCTAAAAGGAGTTTCTCCAAAAAATGTTCGAAAAAGACGCAGTCTAAAAAATAAGAAGGACGAGGTGGCCGAGTGGTTAAGGCGATGGACTGCTAATCCATTGTGCTCTGCACGCATGGGTTCGAATCCCATCCTCGTCGTCCTGAGTTACCTGCAAATTTTATTCAAAACGGCCCCAACGGGCTAAAAAAAGAAGAATATGTTCAAACAAATCAAATCCAGTCAAAATCCAATTCTACTCAAAATTGATAGAAGTGAAAACAGTATTTAACCTCCAAGATTACTCAAGTAACATAAAGATTTCCTTTGTAGAAATACAATTCTTGACACTATTTTGTAGGTCCCATGGAACTGAAAACTACATTTTTCCCTGCATTCTACCTTGACCTTAAAAGTGATTGATTTCTAATTGATCCTGAGAAAGTAACTTTCTAATACACATTTTTCAGCAGCTATTATACCAGTGCCTTATGTCTGGAATCTTCTTGGGATTAAAGAACCAGACTTTTCCTTGAAAACCACATGTTTTGAAGTGATATACTGCACATCTATTGGGCAGTACAAGGTGTGTTGCAAATCCACCCTTCACAGGTTAGTTACTGCCATCTAAATATGCTTTTGTATAATGATTTCAGAGTCAAAAAGCAAGAAGATGAACAAAGTTGCATCAGAATCTAGTCCATTAAGGAAGTGTAGTTGAAGACGGAATAATTGAAGTTGGCATGTCATATTCATGGATGACTGTCTTTTTTTCTTCTACAATGGCAGCAAAGATCAAATTGTGATGTTGAAAGACACAAATAAAGGATCTGCTGAGATTCAAACTCAACTCCTGTTCTTTATTGTCAGTCTTTTCATTAAGGACACTCATGCAAACATTTAGTGAACTCTATCACTCTAATATCAGCATAAGTCATGTTATTAACCAGCTATATCAGATATGAATTTGTGTCTGTGATGGTGCACCATCATGGTAGAGGTAGTTCAAAAATATATTTCAACTGAAAGTAGTATAAATGATCATCAAGCAAAGGCTCAGTTACGAGTGGATTTATATCCAGTCCCTGTGATAACGATGAGAATCTAAATAGGTAAAATGCATTTACTTCAAAGCTAGATAACTCACTACATTTCAATTTAACATCAGTCTAAAAGGAGTTTCTCCAAAAAATGTTCGAAAAAGACGCAGTCTAAAAAATAAGAAGGACGAGGTGGCCGAGTGGTTAAGGCGATGGACTGCTAATCCATTGTGCTCTGCACGCATGGGTTCGAATCCCATCCTCGTCGTCCTGAGTTACCTGCAAATTTTATTCAAAACGGCCCCAACGGGCTAAAAAAAGAAGAATATGTTCAAACAAATCAAATCCAGTCAAAATCCAATTCTACTCAAAATTGATAGAAGTGAAAACAGTATTTAACCTCCAAGATTACTCAAGTAACATAAAGATTTCCTTTGTAGAAATACAATTCTTGACACTATTTTGTAGGTCCCATGGAACTGAAAACTACATTTTTCCCTGCATTCTACCTTGACCTTAAAAGTGATTGATTTCTAATTGATCCTGAGAAAGTAACTTTCTAATACACATTTTTCAGCAGCTATTATACCAGTGCCTTATGTCTGGAATCTTCTTGGGATTAAAGAACCAGACTTTTCCTTGAAAACCACATGTTTTGAAGTGATATACTGCACATCTATTGGGCAGTACAAGGTGTGTTGCAAATCCACCCTTCACAGGTTAGTTACTGCCATCTAAATATGCTGTTGTATAATGATTTCAGAGTCAAAAAGCAAGAAGATGAACAAAGTTGCATCAGAATCTAGTCCATTAAGGAAGTGTAGTTGAAGACGGAATAATGGAAGTTGGCATGTCATATTCATGGATGACTGTCTTTTTTTCTTCTACAATGGCAGCAAACATCAAATTGTGATGTTGAAAGACACAAATAAAGGATCTGCTGAGATTCAAACTCAACTCCTGTTATTTATTGTCAGTCTTTTCATTAAGGACACTCATGCAAACATTTAGTGAACTCTATCACTCTAATATCAGCATAAGTCATGTTATTAACCAGCTATATCAGATATGAATTTGTGTCTGTGATGGTGCACCATCATGGTAGAGGTAGTTCAAAAATATATTTCAACTGAAAGTAGTATAAATGATCATCAAGCAAAGGCTCAGTTACGAGTGGATTTATATCCAGTCCCTGTGATAACGATGAGAATCTAAATAGGTAAAATGCATTCACTTCAAAGCTAGATAACTCACTACATTTCAATTTAACATCAGTCTAAAAGGAGTTTCTCCAAAAAATGTTCAAAAAAGACGCAGTCTGAAAAATAAGTAGGACGAGGTGGCCGAGTGGTTAATGCTAATCCATTGTGCTCTGCACGCATGGGTTCGAATCCCATCCTCGTCGTCCTGAGTTACCTGCAAATTTTATTCAAAACGGCCCCAACGGGCTAAAAAAGAAGAATATGTTCGAAGAAATCAAATCCAATCAAAATCCAATTCTACCCAAAATTGATAGAAGTGAAAACAGTATTTAACCTCCAAGATTACTCAAGTAACATAAAGATTTCCTTTGTAGAAATAAAATTCTTGACACTATTTTGTAGGTCCCATGGAACTGAAAACTACATTTTTCCCTGCATTCTACCTTGACCTTAAAAGTGATTGATTTCTAATTGATCCTGAGAAAGTAACTTTCTAATACACATTTTTCAGCAGCTATTATACCAGTGCCTTATGTCTGGAATCTTCTTGGGATTAAAGAACCAGACTTTTACTTGAAAACCGATTGTTTTGAAGTGATATACTGCACATCTATTGGGCAGTACAAGGTGTGTTGCAAATCCACCCTTCACAGGTTAGTTACTGCCATCTAAATATGCTGTTGTATAATGATTTCAGAGTCAAAAAGCAAGAAGATGAACAAAGTTGCATCAGAATCTAGTCCATTAAGGAAGTGTAGTTGAAGACGGAATAATGGAAGTTGGCATGTCATATTCATGGATGACTGTCTTTTTTTCTTCTACAATGGCAGCAAACATCAAATTGTGATGTTGAAAGACACAAATAAAGGATCTGCTGAGATTCAAACTCAACTCCTGTTATTTATTGTCAGTCTTTTCATTAAGGACACTCATGCAAACATTTAGTGAACTCTATCACTCTAATATCAGCATAAGTCATGTTACCAGCTATATCAGATATGAATTTGTGTCTGTGATGGTGCACCATCATGGTAGAGGTAGTTCAAAAATATATTTCAACTGAAAGTAGTATAAATGATCATCAAGCAAAGGCTCAGTTACGAGTGGATTTATATCCAGTCCCTGTGATAACGATGAGAATCTAAATAGGTAAAATGCATTCACTTCAAAGCTAGATAACTCACTACATTTCAATTTAACATCAGTCTAAAAGGAGTTTCTCCAAAAAATGTTCGAAAAAGACGCAGTCTAAAAAATAAGTAGGATGAGGTGGCCGAGTGGTTAAGGCGATGGACTGCTAATCCATTGTGCTCTGCACGCATGGGTTCGAATCCCATCCTCGTCGTCCTGAGTTACCTGCAAATTTTATTCAAAACGGCCCCAACGGGCTAAAAAAGAAGAATATGTTCGAAGAAATCAAATCCAATCAAAATCCAATTCTACTCAAAATTGATAGAAGTGAAAACAGTATTTAACCTCCAAGATTACTCAAGTAACATAAAGATTTCCTTTGTAGAAATACAATTCTTGACACTATTTTGTAGGTCCCATGGAGCTGAAAACTTATTTTTTCCCTGCATTCTACCTTGACCTTAAAAGTGATTGATTTCTAATTGATCCTGAGAAAGTAACTTTCTAATACACATTTTTCAGCAGCTATTATACCAGTGCCTTATGTCTGGAATCTTCTTGGGATTAAAGAACCAGACTTTTCCTTGAAAACCAATTGTTTTGAAGTGATATACTGCACATCTATTGGGCAGTACAAGGTGTGTTGCAAATCCACCCTTCACAGGTTAGTTACTGCCATCTAAATATGCTGTTGTATAATGATTTCAGAGTCAAAAAGCAAGAAGATGAACAAAGTTGCATCAGAATCTAGTCCATTAAGGAAGTGTAGTTGAAGACGGAATAATGGAAGTTGGCATGTCCTATTCATGGATGACTGTCTTTTTTTCTTCTACAATGGCAGCAAACATCAAATTATGATGTTGAAAGACACAAATAAAGGATCTGCTGAGATTCAAACTCAACTCCTGTTATTTATTGTCAGTCTTTTCATTAAGGACACTTATGCAAACATTTAGTGAACTCTATCACTCTAATATCAGCATAAGTCATGTTATTAACCAGCTATATCAGATATGAATTTGTGTCTGTGATGGTGCACCATCATGGTAGAGGTAGTTCAAAAATATATTTCAACTGAAAGTAGTATAAATGATCATCAAGCAAAGGCTCAGTTACGAGTGGATTTATATCCAGTCCCTGTGATAACGATGAGAATCTAAATAGGTAAAATGCATTCACTTCAAAGCTAGATAACTCACTACATTTCAATTTAACATCAGTCTAAAAGGAGTTTCTCCAAAAAATGTTCGAAAAAGACGCAGTCTAAAAAATAAGTAGGATGAGGTGGCCGAGTGGTTAAGGCGATGGACTGCTAATCCATTGTGCTCTGCACGCATGGGTTCGAATCCCATCCTCGTCGTCCTGAGTTACCTGCAAATTTTATTCAAAACGGCCCCAACGGGCTAAAAAAGAAGAATATGTTCAAACAAATCAAATCCAGTCAAAATCCAATTCTACTCAAAATTGATAGAAGTGAAAACTGTATTTAACCTCCAAGATTACTCAAGTAACATAAAGATTTCCTTTGTAGAAATACAATTCTTGACACTATTTTGTAGGTCCCATGGAACTGAAAACTACATTTTTCCCTGCATTCTACCTTGACCTTAAAAGTGATTGATTTCTAATTGATCCTGAGAAAGTAACTTTCTAATACACATTTTTCAGCAGCTATTATACCAGTGCCTTATGTCTGGAATCTTCTTGGGATTAAATAACCAGACTTTTCCTTGAAAACCGATTGTTTTGAAGTGATATACTGCACATCTATTGGGCAGTACAAGGTGTGTTGGAAATCCACCCTTCACAGGTTAGTTACTGCCATCTTAATATGCTTTTCTATAATGATTTCAGAGTCAAAAAGCAAGAAGATGAACAAAGTTGCATCAGAATCTAGTCCATTAAGGAAGTGTAGTTGAAGACGGAATAATGGAAGTTGGCATGTCCTATTCATGGATGACTGTCTTTTTTTCTTCTACAATGGCAGCAAACATCAAATTGTGATGTTGAAAGACACAAATAAAGGATCTGCTGAGATTCAAACTCAACTCCTGTTATTTATTGTCAGTCTTTTCATTAAGGACACTCATGCAAACATTTAGTGAACTCTATCACTCTAATATCAGCATAAGTCATGTTATTAACCAGCTATATCAGATATGAATTTGTGTCTGTGATGGTGCACCATCATGGTAGAGGTAGTTCAAAAATATATTTCAACTGAAAGTAGTATAAATGATCATCAAGCAAAGGCTCAGTTACGAGTGGATTTATATCCAGTCCCTGTGATAACGATGAGAATCTAAATAGGTAAAATGCATTCACTTAAAAGCTAGATAACTCACTACATTTCAATTTAACATCAGTCTAAAAGGTGTTTCTCCAAAAAATGTTCGAAAAAGACGCAGTCTAAAAAATAAGTAGGATGAGGTGGCCGAGTGGTTAAGGCGATGGACTGCTAATCCATTGTGCTCTGCACGCATGGGGTCGAATCCCATCCTCGTCGTCCTGAGTTACCTGCAAATTTTATTCAAAACGGCCCTAACGGGCTAAAAAGGAAGAATATGTTCAAACAAATCAAATCCAATCAAAATCCAATTCTACTCAAAATTGATAGAAGTGAAAACAGTATTTAACCTCCAAGATTACTCAAGTAACATAAAGATTTCCTTTGTAGAAATACAATTCTTGACACTATTTTGTAGGTCCCATGGAACTGAAAACTACATTTTTCCCTGCATTCTACCTTGACCTTAAAAGTGATTGATTTCTAATTGATCCTGAGAAAGTAACTTTCTAATACACATTTTTCAGCAGCTATTATACCAGTGCCTTATGTCTGGAATCTTCTTGGGATTAAAGAACCAGACTTTTCCTTGAAAACCGATTGTTTTGAAGTGATATACTGCACATCTATTGGGCAGTACAAGGTGTGTTGCAAATCCACCCTTCACAGGTTAGTTACTGCTATCTAAATATGCTTTTGTATAATGATTTCAGAGTCAAAAAGCAAGAAGATGAACAAAGTTGCATCAGAATCTAGTCCATTAAGGAAGTGTAGTTGAAGACAGAATAATGGAAGTTGGCATGTCATATTCATGGATGACTGTCTTTTTTTCTTCTACAATGGCAGCAAACATCAAATTGTGATGTTGAAAGACACAAATAAAGGATCTGCTGAGATTCAAACTCAACTCCTGTTATTTATTGTCAGTCTTTTCATTAAGGACACTCATGCAAACATTTAGTGAACTCTATCACTCTAATATCAGCATAAGTCATGTTATTAACCAGCTATATCAGATATGAATTTGTGTCTGTGATGGTGCACCATCATGGTAGAGGTAGTTCAAAAATATATTTCAACTGAAAGTAGTATAAATGATCATCAAGCAAAGGCTCAGTTACGAGTGGATTTATATCCAGTCCCTGTGATAACGATGAGAATCTAAATAGGTAAAATGCATTCACTTCAAAGCTAGACAACTCACTACATTTCAATTTAACATCAGTGTAAAAGGAGTTTCTCCAAAAAATGTTGGGAAAAAACGCAGTGTAAATAATAAGTAGGATGTGGTGGCCGAGTGGTTAAAGCGATGGATTGCTAATCCATTGTGCTCTGCACGCATGGGTTCAAATCCCATCCTCGTTGTCCTGAGTTACCGGCAAATTTTATTAAAAACGGCCCCAACGGACTAAAAAAGAAGAATATGTTCAAACAAATCAAATCCAATCAAAATCCAAATCTACTCAAAATTGATAGAAGTGAAAACAGTATTTAACCTCCAAGATTATTCAAGTAACATAAAGATTTCCTTCGTAGAAATACAATTCTTGTCACTATTTTGTAGGTCCCATGGAACTGAAAACTACATTTTTCCCTGCATTCTACCTTGACCTTAAAAGTGATTGATTTCTAATTAATCCTGAGAAAGTAACTTTCTAATACACATTTTTCAGCAGCTATTATACCAGTGCCTTATGTCTGAAATCTTGGGATTAAAGAACCAGACTTTTCCTTGAAAACCGATTGTTTTGAAGTGATATACTGCACATCTATTGGGCAGTACAAGGTGTGTTGCAAATCCACCCTTCACAGGTTAGTTACTGCTATCTAAATATGCTGTTGTATAATGATTTCAGAGTCAAAAAGCAAGAAGATGAACAAAGTTGCATCAGAATCTAGTCCATTAAGGAAGTGTAGTTGAAGACGGAATAACGGAAGTTGGCATGTCATATTCATGGATGACTGTCTTTTTTTCTTCTACAATGGCAGCAAACATCAAATTGTGATGTTGAAAGACACAAATAAAGGATCTGCTGAGATTCAAACTCAACTCCTGTTATTTATTGTCAGTCTTTTCATTAAGGACACTCATGCAAACATTTAGTGAACTCTATCACTCTAATATCAGCATAAGTCATGTTATTAACCAGCTATATCAGATATGAATTTGTGTCTGTGATGGTGCACCATCATGGTAGAGGTAGTTCAAAAATATATTTCAACTGAAAGTAGTATAAATGATCATCAAGCAAAGGCTCAGTTACGAGTGGATTTATATCCAGTCCCTGTGATAACGATGAGAATCTAAATAGGTAAAATGCATTCACTTCAAAGCTAGACAACTCACTACATTTCAATTTAACATCAGTCTAAAAGGAGTTTCTCCAAAAAATGTTGGGAAAAAACGCAGTGTAAAAAATAAGTAGGATGTGGTGGCCGAGTGGTTAAAGCGATGGATTGCTAATCCATTGTGCTCTGCAAGCATGGGTTCAAATCCCATCCTCGTTGTCCTGAGTTACCTGCAAATTTTATTCAAAACGGCCCCAACAGACTAAAAAAGAAGAATATGTTCAAACAAATCAAATCCAATCAAAATCCAAATCTACTCAAAATTGATAGAAGTGAAAACAGTATTTAACCTCCAAGATTATTCAAGTAACATAAAGATTTCCTTTGTAGAAATACAATTCTTGTCACTATTTTGTAGGTCCCATGGAACTGAAAACTACATTTTTCCCTGCATTCTACCTTGACCTTAAAAGTGATTGATTTCTAATTGATCCTGAGAAAGTAACTTTCTAATACACATTTTTCAGCAGCTATTATACCAGTGCCTTATGTCTGGAATCTTCTTGGGATTAAAGAACCAGACTTTTCCTTGAAAACCGATTGTTTTGAAGTGATATACTGCACATCTATTGGGCAGTACAAGGTGTGTTGGAAATCCACCCTTCACAGGTTAGTTACTGCCATCTTAATATGCTGTTGTATAATGATTTCAGAGTCAAAAAGCAAGAAGATGAACAAAGTTGCATCAGAATCTAGTCCATTAAGGAAGTGTAGTTGAAGACGGAATAATGGAAGTTGGCATGTCCTATTCATGGATGACTGTCTTTTTTTCTTCTACAATGGCAGCAAACATCAAATTGTGATGTTGAAAGACACAAATAAAGGATCTGCTGAGATTCAAACTCAACTCCTGTTATTTATTGTCAGTCTTTTCATTAAGGACACCCATGCAAACATTTAGTGAACTCTATCACTCTAATATCAGCATAAGTCATGTTATTAACCAGCTATATCAGATATGAATTTGTGTCTGTGATGGTGCACCATCATGGTAGAGGTAGTTCAAAAATATATTTCAACTGAAAGTAGTATAAATGATCATCAAGCAAAGGCTCAGTTACGAGTGGATTTATATCCAGTCCCTGTGATAACGATGAGAATCTAAATAGGTAAAATGCATTCACTTCAAAGCTAGATAACTCACTACATTTCAATTTAACATCAGTCTAAAAGGTGTTTCTCCAAAAAATGTTCGAAAAAGACGCAGTCTAAAAAATAAGTAGGACGGGGTGGCCGAGTGGTTAAGGCGATGGACTGCTAATCCATTGTGCTCTGCACGCATGGGTTCGAATCCCATCCTCGTCGTCCTGAGTTACCTGCAAATTTTATTCAAAACGGCCCCAACGGGCTAAAAAGGAAGAATATGTTCAAACAAATCAAATCCAATCAAAATCCAATTCTACTCAAAATTGATAGAAGTGAAAACAGTATTTAACCTCCAAGATTACTCAAGTAACATAAAGATTTCCTTTGTAGAAATACAATTCTTGACACTATTTTGTAGGTCCCATGGAGCTGAAAACTTATTTTTTCCCTGCATTCTACCTTGACCTTAAAAGTGATTGATTTCTAATTGATCCTGAGAAAGTAACTTTCTAATACACATTTTTCAGCAGCTATTATACCAGTGCCTTATGTCTGGAATCTTCTTGGGATTAAAGAACCAGACTTTTCCTTGAAAACCAATTGTTTTGAAGTGATATACTGCACATCTATTGGGCAGTACAAGGTGTGTTGCAAATCCACCCTTCACAGGTTAGTTACTGCCATCTAAATATGCTGTTGTATAATGATTTCAGAGTCAAAAAGCAAGAAGATGAACAAAGTTGCATCAGAATCTAGTCCATTAAGGAAGTGTAGTTGAAGACGGAATAACGGAAGTTGGCATGTCATATTCATGGATGACTGTCTTTTTTTCTTCTACAATGGCAGCAAACATCAAATTGTGATGTTGAAAGACACAAATAAAGGATCTGCTGAGATTCAAACTCAACTCCTGTTATTTATTGTCAGTCTTTTCATTAAGGACACTCATGCAAACATTTAGTGAACTCTATCACTCTAATATCAGCATAAGTCATGTTATTAACCAGCTATATCAGATATGAATTTGTGTCTGTGATGGTGCACCATCATGGTAGAGGTAGTTCAAAAATATATTTCAACTGAAAGTAGTATAAATGATCATCAAGCAAAGGCTCAGTTACGAGTGGATTTATATCCAGTCCCTGTGATAACGATGAGAATCTAAATAGGTAAAATGCATTCACTTCAAAGCTAGACAACTCACTACATTTCAATTTAACATCAGTCTAAAAGGAGTTTCTCCAAAAAATGTTGGGAAAAAACGCAGTGTAAAGAATAAGTAGGATGTGGTGGCCGAGTGGTTAAAGCGATGGATTGCTAATCCATTGTGCTCTGCACGCATGGGTTCAAATCCCATCCTCGTTGTCCTGAGTTACCTGCAAATTTTATTCAAAACGGCCCCAAGGGACTAAAAAAGAAGAATATGTTCAAACAAATCAAATCCAATCAAAATCCAAATCTACTCAAAATTGATAGAAGTGAAAACAGTATTTAACCTCCAAGATTATTCAAGTAACATAAAGATTTCCTTTGTAGAAATACAATTCTTGTCACTATTTTGTAGGTCCCATGGAACTGAAAACTACATTTTTCCCTGCATTCTACCTTGACCTTAAAAGTGATTGATTTCTAATTAATCCTGAGAAAGTAACTTTCTAATACACATTTTTCAGCAGCTATTATACCAGTGCCTTATGTCTGAAATCTTCTTGGGATTAAAGAACCAGACTTTTCCTTGAAAACCGATTGTTTTGAAGTGATATACTGCACATCTATTGGGCAGTACAAGGTGTGTTGCAAATCCACCCTTCACAGGTTAGTTACTGCCATCTAAATATGCTGTTGTATAATGATTTCAGAGTCAAAAAGCAAGAAGATGAACAAAGTTGCATCAGAATCTAGTCCATTAAGGAAGTGTAGTTGAAGACGGAATAATGGAAGTTGGCATGTCCTATTCATGGATGACTGTCTTTTTTTCTTCTACAATGGCAGCAAACATCAAATTGTGATGTTGAAAGACACAAATAAAGGATCTGCTGAGATTCAAACTCAACTCCTGTTATTTATTGTCAGTCTTTTCATTAAGGACACTCATGCAAACATTTAGTGAACTCTATCACTCTAATATCAGCATAAGTCATGTTATTAACCAGCTATATCAGATATGAATTTGTGTCTGTGATGGTGCACCATCATGGTAGAGGTAGTTCAAAAATATATTTCAACTGAAAGTAGTATAAATGATCATCAAGCAAAGGCTCAGTTACGAGTGGATTTATATCCAGTCCCTGTAATAACGATGAGAATCTAAATAGGTAAAATGCATTTACTTCAAAGCTAGATAACTCACTACATTTCAATTTAACATCAGTCTAAAAGGAGTTTCTCCAAAAAATGTTCGAAAAAGACGCAGTCTAAAAAATAAGAAGGACGAGGTGGCCGAGTGGTTAAGGCGATGGACTGCTAATCCATTGTGCTCTGCACGCATGGGTTCGAATCCCATCCTCGTCGTCCTGAGTTACCTGCAAATTTTATTCAAAACGGCCCCAACGGGCTAAAAAAAGAAGAATATGTTCAAACAAATCAAATCCAGTCAAAATCCAATTCTACTCAAAATTGATAGAAGTGAAAACAGTATTTAACCTCCAAGATTACTCAAGTAACATAAAGATTTCCTTTGTAGAAATACAATTCTTGACACTATTTTGTAGGTCCCATGGAACTGAAAACTACATTTTTCCCTGCATTCTACCTTGACCTTAAAAGTGATTGATTTCTAATTGATCCTGAGAAAGTAACTTTCTAATACACATTTTTCAGCAGCTATTATACCAGTGCCTTATGTCTGGAATCTTCTTGGGATTAAAGAACCAGACTTTTCCTTGAAAACCACATGTTTTGAAGTGATATACTGCACATCTATTGGGCAGTACAAGGTGTGTTGCAAATCCACCCTTCACAGGTTAGTTACTGCCATCTAAATATGCTTTTGTATAATGATTTCAGAGTCAAAAAGCAAGAAGATGAACAAAGTTGCATCAGAATCTAGTCCATTAAGGAAGTGTAGTTGAAGACGGAATAATTGAAGTTGGCATGTCATATTCATGGATGACTGTCTTTTTTTCTTCTACAATGGCAGCAAAGATCAAATTGTGATGTTGAAAGACACAAATAAAGGATCTGCTGAGATTCAAACTCAACTCCTGTTCTTTATTGTCAGTCTTTTCATTAAGGACACTCATGCAAACATTTAGTGAACTCTATCACTCTAATATCAGCATAAGTCATGTTATTAACCAGCTATATCAGATATGAATTTGTGTCTGTGATGGTGCACCATCATGGTAGAGGTAGTTCAAAAATATATTTCAACTGAAAGTAGTATAAATGATCATCAAGCAAAGGCTCAGTTACGAGTGGATTTATATCCAGTCCCTGTGATAACGATGAGAATCTAAATAGGTAAAATGCATTTACTTCAAAGCTAGATAACTCACTACATTTCAATTTAACATCAGTCTAAAAGGAGTTTCTCCAAAAAATGTTCGAAAAAGACGCAGTCTAAAAAATAAGAAGGACGAGGTGGCCGAGTGGTTAAGGCGATGGACTGCTAATCCATTGTGCTCTGCACGCATGGGTTCGAATCCCATCCTCGTCGTCCTGAGTTACCTGCAAATTTTATTCAAAACGGCCCCAACGGGCTAAAAAAAGAAGAATATGTTCAAACAAATCAAATCCAGTCAAAATCCAATTCTACTCAAAATTGATAGAAGTGAAAACAGTATTTAACCTCCAAGATTACTCAAGTAACATAAAGATTTCCTTTGTAGAAATACAATTCTTGACACTATTTTGTAGGTCCCATGGAACTGAAAACTACATTTTTCCCTGCATTCTACCTTGACCTTAAAAGTGATTGATTTCTAATTGATCCTGAGAAAGTAACTTTCTAATACACATTTTTCAGCAGCTATTATACCAGTGCCTTATGTCTGGAATCTTCTTGGGATTAAAGAACCAGACTTTTCCTTGAAAACCACATGTTTTGAAGTGATATACTGCACATCTATTGGGCAGTACAAGGTGTGTTGCAAATCCACCCTTCACAGGTTAGTTACTGCCATCTAAATATGCTTTTGTATAATGATTTCAGAGTCAAAAAGCAAGAAGATGAACAAAGTTGCATCAGAATCTAGTCCATTAAGGAAGTGTAGTTGAAGACGGAATAATTGAAGTTGGCATGTCATATTCATGGATGACTGTCTTTTTTTCTTCTACAATGGCAGCAAAGATCAAATTGTGATGTTGAAAGACACAAATAAAGGATCTGCTGAGATTCAAACTCAACTCCTGTTCTTTATTGTCAGTCTTTTCATTAAGGACACTCATGCAAACATTTAGTGAACTCTATCACTCTAATATCAGCATAAGTCATGTTATTAACCAGCTATATCAGATATGAATTTGTGTCTGTGATGGTGCACCATCATGGTAGAGGTAGTTCAAAAATATATTTCAACTGAAAGTAGTATAAATGATCATCAAGCAAAGGCTCAGTTACGAGTGGATTTATATCCAGTCCCTGTGATAACGATGAGAATCTAAATAGGTAAAATGCATTTACTTCAAAGCTAGATAACTCACTACATTTCAATTTAACATCAGTCTAAAAGGAGTTTCTCCAAAAAATGTTCGAAAAAGACGCAGTCTAAAAAATAAGAAGGACGAGGTGGCCGAGTAGTTAAGGCGATGGACTGCTAATCCATTGTGCTCTGCACGCATGGGTTCGAATCCCATCCTCGTCGTCCTGAGTTACCTGCAAATTTTATTCAAAACGGCCCCAACGGACTAAAAAAGAAGAATATGTTCAAACAAATCAAATCCAATCAAAATCCAAATCTACTCAAAATTGATAGAAGTGAAAACAGTATTTAACCTCCAAGATTATTCAAGTAACATAAAGATTTCCTTTGTAGAAATACAATTCTTGTCACTATTTTGTAGGTCCCATGGAACTGAAAACTACATTTTTCCCTGCATTCTACCTTGACCTTAAAAGTGATTGATTTCTAATTAATCCTGAGAAAGTAACTTTCTAATACACATTTTTCAGCAGCTATTATACCAGTGCCTTATGTCTGAAATCTTCTTGGGATTAAAGAACCAGACTTTTCCTTGAAAACCGATTGTTTTGAAGTGATATACTGCACATCTATTGGGCAGTACAAGGTGTGTTGCAAATCCACCCTTCACAGGTTAGTTACTGCTATCTAAATATGCTGTTGTATAATGATTTCAGAGTCAAAAAGCAAGAAGATGAACAAAGTTGCATCAGAATCTAGTCCATTAAGGAAGTGTAGTTGAAGACGGAATAACGGAAGTTGGCATGTCATATTCATGGATGACTGTCTTTTTTTCTTCTACAATGGCAGCAAACATCAAATTGTGATGTTGAAAGACACAAATAAAGGATCTGCTGAGATTCAAACTCAACTCCTGTTATTTATTGTCAGTCTTTTCATTAAGGACACTCATGCAAACATTTAGTGAACTCTATCACTCTAATATCAGCATAAGTCATGTTATTAACCAGCTATATCAGATATGAATTTGTGTCTGTGATGGTGCACCATCATGGTAGAGGTAGTTCAAAAATATATTTCAACTGAAAGTAGTATAAATGATCATCAAGCAAAGGCTCAGTTACGAGTGGATTTATATCCAGTCCCTGTGATAACGATGAGAATCTAAATAGGTAAAATGCATTCACTTCAAAGCTAGACAACTCACTACATTTCAATTTAACATCAGTCTAAAAGGAGTTTCTCCAAAAAATGTTGGGAAAAAACGCAGTGTAAATAATAAGTAGGATGTGGTGGCCGAGTGGTTAAAGCGATGGATTGCTAATCCATTGTGCTCTGCACGCATGGGTTCAAATCCCATCCTCGTTGTCCTGAGTTACCTGCAAATTTTATTCAAAACGGCCCCAAGGGACTAAAAAAGAAGAATATGTTCAAACAAATCAAATCCA
Organism: Mixophyes fleayi; assembly: GCF_038048845.1. Taxonomy (NCBI): domain Eukaryota; kingdom Metazoa; phylum Chordata; class Amphibia; order Anura; family Limnodynastidae; genus Mixophyes; species Mixophyes fleayi. Next base: position 16,007,798 of record NC_134411.1, on the reverse strand, counting down.
ATCAAAATCCAAATCTACTCAAAATTGATAGAAGTGAAAACAGTATTTAACCTCCAAGATTATTCAAGTAACATAAAGATTTCCTTTGTAGAAATACAATTCTTGTCACTATTTTGTAGGTCCCATGGAACTGAAAACTACATTTTTCCCTGCATTCTACCTTGACCTTAAAAGTGATTGATTTCTAATTAATCCTGAGAAAGTAACTTTCTAATACACATTTTTCAGCAGCTATTATACCAGTGCCTTATGTCTGAAATCTTCTTGGGATTAAAGAACCAGACTTTTCCTTGAAAACCGATTGTTTTGAAGTGATATACTGCACATCTATTGGGCAGTACAAGGTGTGTTGCAAATCCACCCTTCACAGGTTAGTTACTGCCATCTAAATATGCTGTTGTATAATGATTTCAGAGTCAAAAAGCAAGAAGATGAACAAAGTTGCATCAGAATCTAGTCCATTAAGGAAGTGTAGTTGAAGACGGAATAATGGAAGTTGGCATGTCCTATTCATGGATGACTGTCTTTTTTTCTTCTACAATGGCAGCAAACATCAAATTGTGATGTTGAAAGACACAAATAAAGGATCTGCTGAGATTCAAACTCAACTCCTGTTATTTATTGTCAGTCTTTTCATTAAGGACACTCATGCAAACATTTAGTGAACTCTATCACTCTAATATCAGCATAAGTCATGTTATTAACCAGCTATATCAGATATGAATTTGTGTCTGTGATGGTGCACCATCATGGTAGAGGTAGTTCAAAAATATATTTCAACTGAAAGTAGTATAAATGATCATCAAGCAAAGGCTCAGTTACGAGTGGATTTATATCCAGTCCCTGTAATAACGATGAGAATCTAAATAGGTAAAATGCATTTACTTCAAAGCTAGATAACTCACTACATTTCAATTTAACATCAGTCTAAAAGGAGTTTCTCCAAAAAATGTTCGAAAAAGACGCAGTCTAAAAAATAAGTAGGATGAGGTGGCCGAGTGGTTAAGGCGATGGACTGCTAATCCATTGTGCTCTGCACGCATGGGTTCGAATCCCATCCTCGTCGTCCTGAGTTACCTGCAAATTTTATTCAAAACGGCCCCAACGGGCTAAAAAAAGAAGAATATGTTCAAACAAATCAAATCCAGTCAAAATCCAATTCTACTCAAAATTGATAGAAGTGAAAACAGTATTTAACCTCCAAGATTACTCAAGTAACATAAAGATTTCCTTTGTAGAAATACAATTCTTGACACTATTTTGTAGGTCCCATGGAACTGAAAACTACATTTTTCCCTGCATTCTACCTTGACCTTAAAAGTGATTGATTTCTAATTGATCCTGAGAAAGTAACTTTCTAATACACATTTTTCAGCAGCTATTATACCAGTGCCTTATGTCTGGAATCTTCTTGGGATTAAAGAACCAGACTTTTCCTTGAAAACCACATGTTTTAAAGTGATATACTGCACATCTATTGGGCAGTACAAGGTGTGTTGCAAATCCACCCTTCACAGGTTAGTTACTGCCATCTAAATATGCTTTTGTATAATGATTTCAGAGTCAAAAAGCAAGAAGATGAACAAAGTTGCATCAGAATCTAGTCCATTAAGGAAGTGTAGTTGAAGACGGAATAATTGAAGTTGGCATGTCATATTCATGGATGACTGTCTTTTTTTCTTCTACAATGGCAGCAAAGATCAAATTGTGATGTTGAAAGACACAAATAAAGGATCTGCTGAGATTCAAACTCAACTCCTGTTCTTTATTGTCAGTCTTTTCATTAAGGACACTCATGCAAACATTTAGTGAACTCTATCACTCTAATATCAGCATAAGTCATGTTATTAACCAGCTATATCAGATATGAATTTGTGTCTGTGATGGTGCACCATCATGGTAGAGGTAGTTCAAAAATATATTTCAACTGAAAGTAGTATAAATGATCATCAAGCAAAGGCTCAGTTACGAGTGGATTTATATCCAGTCCCTGTGATAACGATGAGAATCTAAATAGGTAAAATGCATTTACTTCAAAGCTAGATAACTCACTACATTTCAATTTAACATCAGTCTAAAAGGAGTTTCTCCAAAAAATGTTCGAAAAAGACGCAGTCTAAAAAATAAGAAGGACGAGGTGGCCGAGTGGTTAAGGCGATGGACTGCTAATCCATTGTGCTCTGCACGCATGGGTTCGAATCCCATCCTCGTCGTCCTGAGTTACCTGCAAATTTTATTCAAAACGGCCCCAACGGGCTAAAAAAAGAAGAATATGTTCAAACAAATCAAATCCAGTCAAAATCCAATTCTACTCAAAATTGATAGAAGTGAAAACAGTATTTAACCTCCAAGATTACTCAAGTAACATAAAGATTTCCTTTGTAGAAATACAATTCTTGACACTATTTTGTAGGTCCCATGGAACTGAAAACTACATTTTTCCCTGCATTCTACCTTGACCTTAAAAGTGATTGATTTCTAATTGATCCTGAGAAAGTAACTTTCTAATACACATTTTTCAGCAGCTATTATACCAGTGCCTTATGTCTGGAATCTTCTTGGGATTAAAGAACCAGACTTTTCCTTGAAAACCACATGTTTTGAAGTGATATACTGCACATCTATTGGGCAGTACAAGGTGTGTTGCAAATCCACCCTTCACAGGTTAGTTACTGCCATCTAAATATGCTTTTGTATAATGATTTCAGAGTCAAAAAGCAAGAAGATGAACAAAGTTGCATCAGAATCTAGTCCATTAAGGAAGTGTAGTTGAAGACGGAATAATTGAAGTTGGCATGTCATATTCATGGATGACTGTCTTTTTTTCTTCTACAATGGCAGCAAAGATCAAATTGTGATGTTGAAAGACACAAATAAAGGATCTGCTGAGATTCAAACTCAACTCCTGTTCTTTATTGTCAGTCTTTTCATTAAGGACACTCATGCAAACATTTAGTGAACTCTATCACTCTAATATCAGCATAAGTCATGTTATTAACCAGCTATATCAGATATGAATTTGTGTCTGTGATGGTGCACCATCATGGTAGAGGTAGTTCAAAAATATATTTCAACTGAAAGTAGTATAAATGATCATCAAGCAAAGGCTCAGTTACGAGTGGATTTATATCCAGTCCCTGTGATAACGATGAGAATCTAAATAGGTAAAATGCATTTACTTCAAAGCTAGATAACTCACTACATTTCAATTTAACATCAGTCTAAAAGGAGTTTCTCCAAAAAATGTTCGAAAAAGACGCAGTCTAAAAAATAAGAAGGACGAGGTGGCCGAGTGGTTAAGGCGATGGACTGCTAATCCATTGTGCTCTGCACGCATGGGTTCGAATCCCATCCTCGTCGTCCTGAGTTACCTGCAAATTTTATTCAAAACGGCCCCAACGGGCTAAAAAAAGAAGAATATGTTCAAACAAATCAAATCCAGTCAAAATCCAATTCTACTCAAAATTGATAGAAGTGAAAACAGTATTTAACCTCCAAGATTACTCAAGTAACATAAAGATTTCCTTTGTAGAAATACAATTCTTGACACTATTTTGTAGGTCCCATGGAACTGAAAACTACATTTTTCCCTGCATTCTACCTTGACCTTAAAAGTGATTGATTTCTAATTGATCCTGAGAAAGTAACTTTCTAATACACATTTTTCAGCAGCTATTATACCAGTGCCTTATGTCTGGAATCTTCTTGGGATTAAATAACCAGACTTTTCCTTGAAAACCGATTGTTTTGAAGTGATATACTGCACATCTATTGGGCAGTACAAGGTGTGTTGGAAATCCACCCTTCACAGGTTAGTTACTGCCATCTTAATATGCTTTTGTATAATGATTTCAGAGTCAAAAAGCAAGAAGATGAACAAAGTTGCATCAGAATCTAGTCCATTAAGGAAGTGTAGTTGAAGACGGAATAATGGAAGTTGGCATGTCCTATTCATGGATGACTGTCTTTTTTTCTTCTACAATGGCAGCAAAGATCAAATTGTGATGTTGAAAGACACAAATAAAGGATCTGCTGAGATTCAAACTCAACTCCTGTTATTTATTGTCAGTCTTTTCATTAAGGACACTCATGCAAACATTTAGTGAACTCTATCACTCTAATATCAGCATAAGTCATGTTACCAGCTATATCAGATATGAATTTGTGTCTGTGATGGTGCACCATCATGGTAGAGGTAGTTCAAAAATATATTTCAACTGAAAGTAGTATAAATGATCATCAAGCAAAGGCTCAGTTACGAGTGGATTTATATCCAGTCCCTGTGATAACGATGAGAATCTAAATAGGTAAAATGCATTCACTTCAAAGCTAGATAACTCACTACATTTCAATTTAACATCAGTCTAAAAGGAGTTTCTCCAAAAAATGTTCGAAAAAGACGCAGTCTAAAAAATAAGTAGGACGAGGTGGCCGAGTGGTTAAGGCGATGGACTGCTAATCCATTGTGCTCTGCACGCATGGGTTCGAATCCCATCCTCGTCGTCCTGAGTTACCTGCAAATTTTATTCAAAACGGCCCCAACGGGCTAAAAAGGAAGAATATGTTCAAACAAATCAAATCCAATCAAAATCCAATTCTTCTCAAAATTGATAGAAGTGAAAACAGTATTTAACCTCCAAGATTACTCAAGTAACATAAAGATTTCCTTTGTAGAAATACAATTCTTGACACTATTTTGTAGGTCCCATGGAACTGAAAACTACATTTTTCCCTGCATTCTACCTTGACCTTAAAAGTGATTGATTTCTAATTGATCCTGAGAAAGTAACTTTCTAATACACATTTTTCAGCAGCTATTATACCAGTGCCTTATGTCTGGAATCTTCTTGGGATTAAAGAACCAGACTTTTCCTTGAAAACCGATTGTTTTGAAGTGATATACTGCCCATCTATTGGGCAGTACAAGGTGTGTTGCAAATCCACCCTTCACAGGTTAGTTACTGCCATCTAAATATGCTTTTTTATAATGATTTCAGAGTCAAAAAGCAAGAAGATGAACAAAGTTGCATCAGAATCTAGTCCATTAAGGAAGTGTAGTTGAAGACGGAATAATGGAAGTTGGCATGTCATATTCATGGATGACTGTCTTTTTTTCTTCTACAATGGCAGCAAACATCAAATTGTGATGTTGAAAGACACAAATAAAGGATCTGCTGAGATTCAAACTCAACTCCTGTTATTTATTGTCAGTCTTTTCATTAAGGACACTCATGCAAACATTTAGTGAACTCTATCACTCGAATATCAGCATAAGTCATATTATTAACCAGCTATATCAGATATGAATTTGTGTCTGTGATGGTGCACCATCATGGTAGAGGTAGTTCAAAAATATATTTCAACTGAAAGTAGTATAAATGATCATCAAGCAAAGGCTCAGTTACGAGTGGATTTATATCCAGTCCCTGTGATAACGATGAGAATCTAAATAGGTAAAATGCATTCACTTCAAAGCTAGACAACTCACTACATTTCCATTTAACATCAGTCTAAAAGGAGTTTCTCCAAAAAATGTTGGAAAAAAACGCTGTATAAAAAAAAAAAGTAGGACGAGGTGGCCGAGTGGTTAAGGCGATGGAATGCTAATCCATTGTGCTCTGCACGCATGGGTTTGAATCCCATCCTCGTCGTCCTGAGCTACCTGCAAATTTTATTCAAAACTGCCCCAGCGGGCTAAAGAAGAAGAATATGTTCAAACAGTTCAAATCCAGTCAAAATCTAATTCTACTCAAAAATGATAGAAGTGAGAACAGTATTTAACCTCCAAGATTACTCAAGTAACATAAAGATTTCCTTTGTAGAAATACAATTCTTGACACTATTTTGTAGGTCCCATGGAACTGAAAACTACATTTTTCCCTGCATTCTACCTTGACCTTAAAAGTGATTGATTTCTAATTGATCCTGAGAAAGTAACTTTCTAATACACATTTTTCAGCAGCTATTATACCAGTGCCTTATGTCTGGAATCTTCTTGGGAATAAAGAACCAGACTTTTCCTTGAAAACCGATTGTTTTGAAGTGATATACTGCACATCTATTGGGCAGTACAAGGTGTGTTGGAAATCCACCCTTCACAGGTTAGTTACTGCCATCTAAATATGCTTTTGTATAATGATTTCAGAGTCAAAAAGCAAGAAGATGAACAAAGTTGCATCAGAATCTAGTCCATTAAGGAAGTGTAGTTGGAGACGGAATAACGGAAGTTGGCATGTCATATTCATGGATGACTGTCTTTTTTTCTTCTACAATGGCAGCAAACATCAAATTGTGATGTTGAAAGACACAAATAAAGGATCTGCTGAGATTCAAACTCAACTCCTGTTATTTATTGTCAGTCTTTTCATTAAGGACACTCATGCAAACATTTAGTGAACTCTATCACTCTAATATCAGCATAAGTCATGTTATTAACCAGCTATATCAGATATGAATTTGTGTCTGTGATGGTGCACCATCATGGTAGAGGTAGTTCAAAAATATATTTCAACTGAAAGTAGTATAAATGATCATCAAGCAAAGGCTCAGTTACGAGTGGATTTATATCCAGTCCCTGTGATAACGATGAGAATCTAAATAGGTAAAATGCATTCACTTCAAAGCTAGACAACTCACTACATTTCAATTTAACATCAGTCTAAAAGGAGTTTCTCCAAAAAATGTTGGAAAAAAACGCTGTATAAAAAATAAATGGATGAGGTGGCCGAGTGGTTAAGGCGATGGACTGCTAATCCATTGTGCTCTGCATGCATGGGTTCGAATCCCATCCTCGTCGTCCTGAGTTACCTGCAAATTTTATTCAAAACGGCCCCAACGGGCTAAAAAGGAAGAATATGTTCAAACAAATCAAATCCAATCAAAATCCAATTCTACTCAAAATTGATAGAAGTGAAAACAGTATTTAACCTCCAAGATTACTCAAGTAACATAAAGATTTCCTTTGTAGAAATACAATTCTTGACACTATTTTGTAGGTCCCATGGAACTGAAAACTACATTTTTCCCTGCATTCTACCTTGACCTTAAAAGTGATTGATTTCTAATTGATCCTAAGAAAGTAACTTTCTAATACACATTTTTCAGCAGCTATTATACCAGTGCCTTATGTCTGGAATCTTCTTGGGATTAAAGAACCAGACTTTTCCTTGAAAACCGATTGTTTTGAAGTGATATACTGCACATCTATTGGGCAGTACAAGGTGTGTTGCAAATCCACCCTTCACAGGTTAGTTACTGCCATCTAAATATGCTTTTGTATAATGATTTCAGAGTCAAAAAGCAAGAAGATGAACAAAGTTGCATCAGAATCTAGTCCATTAAGGAAGTGTAGTTGAAGACGGAATAATGGAAATTGGCATGTCATATTCATGGATGACTGTCTTTTTTTCTTCTACAATGGCAGCAAACATCAAATTGTGATGTTGAAAGACACAAATAAAGGATCTGCTGAGATTCAAACTCAACTCCTGTTATTTATTGTCAGTCTTTTCATTAAGGACACTCATGCAAACATTTAGTGAACTCTATCACTCTAATATCAGCATAAGTCATGTTACCAGCTATATCAGATATCAATTTGTGTCTGTGATGGTGCACCATCATGGTAGAGGTAGTTCAAAAATATATTTCAACTGAAAGTAGTATAAATGATCATCAAGTAAAGGCTCAGTTACGAGTGGATTTATATCCAGTCCCTGTGATAACGATGAGAATCTAAATAGGTAAAATGCATTCACTTCAAAGCTAGACAACTCACTACATTTCAATTTAACATCAGTCTAAAAGGAGTTTCTCCAAAAAATGTTGGAAAAAAACGCTGTATAAAAAAATAGTAGGACGAGGTGGCCGAGTGGTTAAGGCGATGGACTGCTAATCCATTGTGCTCTGCACGCATGGGTTCGAATCCCATCCTCGTCGTCCTGAGTTACCTGCAAATTTTATTCAAAACGGCCCCAATGGGCTAAAAAAGAAGAATATGTTCGAAGAAATCAAATCCAATCAAAATCCAATTCTACTCAAAATTGATAGAAGTGAAAACAGTATTTATACCAGTGCCTTATGTCTGGAATCTTCTTGGGATTAAAGAACCAGACTTTTCCTTGAAAACCGATTGTTTTGAAGTGATATACTGCACATCTATTGGGCAGTACAAGGTGTGTTGCAAATCCACCCTTCACAGGTTAGTTACTACCATCTAAATATGCTTTTGTATATTGATTTCAGAGTCAAAAAGCAAGAAGATGAACAAAGTTGCATCAGAATCTAGTCCATTAAGGAAGTGTAGTTGAAGACGGAATAATGGAAGTTGGCATGTCATATTCATGGATGTCATATAAAAAAATAGTGGGACGAGGTGGCCGAGTGGTTAAGGCGATGGACTGCTAATCCATTGTGCTCTGCATGCATGGGTTCGAATCCCATCCTCGTCGTCCTGAGTTACCTGCAAATTTTATTCAAAACGGCCCCAACGGGCTAAAAAGGAAGAATATGTTCAAACAAATCAAATCCAATCAAAATCCAATTCTACTCAAAATTGATAGAAGTGAAAACAGTATTTAACCTCCAAGATTACTCAAGTAACATAAAGATTTCCTTTGTAGAAATACAATTCTTGACACTATTTTGTAGGTCCCATGGAACTGAAAACTACATTTTTCCCTGCATTCTACCTTGACCTTAAAAGTGATTGATTTCTAATTGATCCTAAGAAAGTAACTTTCTAATACACATTTTTCAGCAGCTATTATACCAGTGCCTTATGTCTGGAATCTTCTTGGGATTAAAGAACCAGACTTTTCCTTGAAAACCGATTGTTTTGAAGTGATATACTGCACATCTATTGGGCAGTACAAGGTGTGTTGCAAATCCACCCTTCACAGGTTAGTTACTGCCATCTAAATATGCTTTTGTATAATGATTTCAGAGTCAAAAAGCAAGAAGATGAACAAAGTTGCATCAGAATCTAGTCCATTAAGGAAGTGTAGTTGAAGACGGAATAATGGAAATTGGCATGTCATATTCATGGATGACTGTCTTTTTTTCTTCTACAATGGCAGCAAACATCAAATTGTGATGTTGAAAGACACAAATAAAGGATCTGCTGAGATTCAAACTCAACTCCTGTTATTTATTGTCAGTCTTTTCATTAAGGACACTCATGCAAACATTTAGTGAACTCTATCACTCTAATATCAGCATAAGTCATGTTACCAGCTATATCAGATATGAATTTGTGTCTGTGATGGTGCACCATCATGGTAGAGGTAGTTCAAAAATATATTTCAACTGAAAGTAGTATAAATGATCATCAAGTAAAGGCTCAGTTACGAGTGGATTTATATCCAGTCCCTGTGATAACGATGAGAATCTAAATAGGTAAAATGCATTCACTTCAAAGCTAGACAACTCACTACATTTCAATTTAACATCAGTCTAAAAGGAGTTTCTCCAAAAAATGTTGGAAAAAAACGCTGTATAAAAAAATAGTAGGACGAGGTGGCCGAGTGGTTAAGGCGATGGACTGCTAATCCATTGTGCTCTGCACGCATGGGTTCGAATCCCATCCTCGTCGTCCTGAGTTACCTGCAAATTTTATTCAAAACGGCCCCAATGGGCTAAAAAAGAAGAATATGTTCGAAGAAATCAAATCCAATCAAAATCCAATTCTACTCAAAATTGATAGAAGTGAAAACAGTATTTATACCAGTGCCTTATGTCTGGAATCTTCTTGGGATTAAAGAACCAGACTTTTCCTTGAAAACCGATTGTTTTGAAGTGATATACTGCACATCTATTGGGCAGTACAAGGTGTGTTGCAAATCCACCCTTCACAGGTTAGTTACTACCATCTAAATATGCTTTTGTATATTGATTTCAGAGTCAAAAAGCAAGAAGATGAACAAAGTTGCATCAGAATCTAGTCCATTAAGGAAGTGTAGTTGAAGACGGAATAATGGAAGTTGGCATGTCATATTCATGGATGTCATATAAAAAAATAGTGGGACGAGGTGGCCGAGTGGTTAAGGCGATGGACTGCTAATCCATTGTGCTCTGCACGCATGGGTTCGAATCCCATCCTCATCGTCCTGAGTTACCTGCAAATTTTATTCAAAACGGCCCCAACGGGCTAAAAAAGAAGAATATGTTCAAACAAATCAAATCCAATCAAAATCCAATTCTACTCAAAATTGATAGAAGTGAAAACAGTATTTAACCTCCAAGATTACTCAAGTAACATAAAGATTTCCTTTGTAGAAATACAATTCTTGACACTATTTTGTAGGTCCCATGGAACTGAAAACTACATTTTTCCCTGCATTCTACCTTGACCTTAAAAGTGATTGATTTCTAATTGATCCTGAGAAAGTAACTTTCTAATACACATTTTTCAGCAGCTATTATACCAGTGCCTTATGTCTGGAATCTTCTTGGGATTAAAGAACCAGACTTTTCCTTGAAAACCGATTGTTTTGAAGTGATATACTGCACATCTATTGGGCAGTACAAGGTGTGTTGCAAATCCACCCTTCACAGGTTAGTTACTGCCATCTAAATATGCTTTTGTATAATGATTTCAGAGTCAAAAAGCAAGAAGATGAACAAAGTTGCATCAGAATCTAGTCCATTAAGGAAGTGTAGTTGAAGACGGAATAATGGAAGTTGGCATGTCATATTCATGGATGACTGTCTTTTTTTCTTCTACAATGGCAGCAAACATCAAATTGTGATGTTGAAAGACACAAATAAAGGATCTGCTGAGATTCAAACTCAACTCCTGTTATTTATTGTCAGTCTTTTCATTAAGGACACTTATGCAAACATTTAGTGAACTCTATCACTCTAATATCAGCATAAGTCATGTTATTAACCAGCTATATCAGATATGAATTTGTGTCTGTGATGGTGCACCATCATGGTAGAGGTAGTTCAAAAATATATTTCAACTGAAAGTAGTATACATGATCATCAAGCAAAGGCTCAGTTACGAGTGGATTTATATCCAGTCCCTGTGATAACGATGAGAATCTAAATAGGTAAAATGCATTCACTTCAAAGCTAGATAACTCACTACATTTCAATTTAACATCAGTCTAAAAGGAGTTTCTCCAAAAAATGTTTGAAAAAAACGCTGTTTAAAAAAAAAGTAGGACGAGGTGGCCGAGTGGTTAAGGCGATGGACTGCTAATCCATTGTGCTCTGCACGCATGGATTTGAATCCCATCCTCGTCGTCCTAAGTTACCTGCAAATTTTATTCAAAACGGCCCCAATGGGCTAAAAAAGAAGAATATGTTCAAACAAATCAAATCCAGTCAAAATCTAATTCTACTCAAAAATGATAGAAGTGAAAACAGTATTTAACCTCCAAGATTACTCAAGTAACATAAAGATTTCCTTTGTAGAAATACAATTCTTGACACTATTTTGTAGGTCCCATGGAACTGAAAACTACATTTTTCCCTGCATTCTACCTTGACCTTAAAAGTGATTGATTTCTAATTGATCCTGAGAAAGTAACTTTCTAATACACATTTTTCAGCAGCTATTATACCAGTGCCTTATGTCTGGAATCTTCTTGGGATTAAAGAACCAGACTTTTCCTTGAAAACCGATTGTTTTGAAGTGATATACTGCACATCTATTGGGCAGTACAAGGTGTGTTGTAAATCCACCCTTCACAGGTTAGTTAATGCCATCTAAATATGCTTTTGTATAATGATTTCAGAGTCAAAAAGCAAGAAGATGAACAAAGTTGCATCAGAATCTAGTCCATTAAGGAAGTGTAGTTGAAGACGGAATAACGGAAGTTGGCATGTCATATTCATGGATGACTGTTCTTTTCTTCTACAATGGCAGCAAACATCAAATTGTCATGTTGAAAGACACAAATAAAGGATCTTCTGAGATTCAAACTCAACTCTTGTTATTTATTGTCAGTCTTTTCATTAAGGACACTTATGCAAACATTTAGTGAACTCTATCACTCTAATATCAGCATAATTAATTTTTTTTAAAATTATTTTTTTGTATTTTTTTTTATAACTTTTTTTTAATTTTTTAAACACTTGGGAATATTGGGGAAATAACTATGCCCTTAGAAGCACAGAGCACAGGACACAGCACCACTGGACTGAACAGGACACAGCACACAGGACCCAGCAGCACCACTGAACTCAAAATTGACAGAGCACAGCACACAGCACCACTGGACTGATACTGCAGAACACAGCACAGCACAGCACAGAACTAAACAGCACAGCACGAGATCTACCAGGACAGAGGACCACCTAACACACCCTCCCTCTACCCTGATCAATGCCCGAGTGAAGATGGCAGCGACTAGCGGGGAATTTATAGGATCCGAGTATCGCGAGATCCGACAGCGGGATTATGACTCCGAGCCTCGGTTTCAATTTTTCATTTGGCGCCAATACCCGGATCTGTCTCGGATCCGACTCGGATCGGCAACGTTCGGGTGGGCTCGGATTCAGGAAATCCGAGTGCACTCATCTCTTCTTTCTACCTTAACTCTAAAGTTATTGCTTTCTAAAATTCGTAGTGTACTGGGAAAAAAGGATCAAGAAAGAAATACTATCTATGGAAGGCACAACTCATATGTGTAGTCAGTAGTAATTGTAATGAGGATTAGTATATTCCCCAAAAAATTCTTAATGGTTTATATTGCTTATAGACATGAAATGAATGAAAAAAACACACATTAAAACAACTTTTTATTTGTATAAATTAAAATTGTATATATTAAAAGCAAAATATTAACACTTAGGGGTATATTTACTAAACGGCGGGTTTGAAAAAGTGGAGATGTTGCCTATAGCAACCAATCAGATTCTAGCTGTCATTTATTTAGTGCATTCTACAAAATGAAAGCTAGAATCTGATTGGTTGCTATAGGCAACATCTCCACTTCTTCAAACCCGCAGTTTAGTAAATCTAACCCTTAGGGGTGTAAATGAGTAGCTACAGATATATATTTATATGTAAATCTCAGGTAATCCTCTTTATAAGGCTCTTATTAGAAGTAATATTAATGGTATGATGCAAAATTTGTATAGCTAAATATAACAATGAATAATATTATCATACAAAATATACACTATATTTGATCAATCCAGCTTTTCTAATGCAAAGCACATTATTAAGTGTGACTTCTTAAAAGAATCTGCACGGACAAATGATTTGTGCTGTTCAGTACAGCTATAGCTGATTGTCTGGATCAGGTTACTTGCATCAAACAAATGCTTGCTGGTGTTACCAGGGCCTGATCAACCACTAGGCTGACCAGGCTGCAGCCTGGGGCGCTGGGTCCCGGGGGGCGCGGCGCTGCGGGTATTTTATTTTTTTTTCATTTTTTTTTTTTTTTCTTCATTCATTTTTTTTTTCGGGGTGGGGGGTCGCCACGGGGGGTCGCCGCGCGGAGGGGGGGGGTCGCCGCAGGGTGGTGGAGGGCTCGACGATCAAAAGCATTGGTGGTCAGTGGTTAGCAACACACAGCCAATCACCAGGCTGCCTGTTGCTGTGCAGTAGACAGGAAGCAGGACGTCTTCACTTCCTATCTGCTAATCTCAGGAGAGGAGCGACGCTTGCACAACTACAAGTAAGTGAAGGGGGAACTGCCCTTCATATCTATAGGGAGGGGGGAACTGCCCTGCATATCTATAGGGAGGGGGGGAACTGCCCTGCATATCTATAGGGAGGGGGGGGAACTGCCCTGCATATCTATAGGGAGGGGGGGAACTGCCCTGCATATCTATAGGGAGGGGGGGAACTGCCCTGCATATCTATAGGGAGGGGGGGGAACTGCCCTGCATATCTATAGGGAGGGGGGGGGGAACTGCCCTGCATACCTATAGGGAGGGGGGGAACTGCCCTGCATATCTATAGGGAGGGGGGGAACTGCCCTGCATATCTATAGGGAGGGGGGGGGAACTGCCCTGCATACCTATAGGGAGGGGGGGAACTGCCCTGCATATCTATAGGGAGGGGGGGAACTGCCCTGCATATCTATTGGGAGGGGGGGAACTGCCCTGCATATCTATAGGGAGGGGGGGGGGGGGACTGCCCTGCATATCTATAGGGAGGGGGGGAACTGCCCTGCATATCTATAGGGAGGGGGGGAACTGCCCTGCATATCTATAAGGAGGGGGGGAACTGCCCTGCATATCTATAGGGAGGGGGAGAACTGCCCTGCATATCTATAGGGAGGGGGAACTGCCCTGCATATCTATAGGAAGGGGGGGAACTACCCTGCATATCTATAGGGAGGGGGGGGGGAACTACCCTGAATATCTATAGGGAGGGGGGGAACTACACTGCATATCTATAGGGAGGGGGGGGAACTACCCTGCATATCTATAGGGAGGGGGGGGGACTACCCTGCATATGTATAGGGAGGGAGAGGGGGACTGTCATACAAATCTATAGGGTGGGAGGGGGGGGCTGCCATGAAAATCTATAGGGAGGGAGAGAGGTTGATATGTATGAAGGAGGGCAGAGGAGGGGGGCTGATATATGTGACTGGGGGAGTTTTGATGTGACGGGGGGATAGCTACAGAGTGGAGGTAAGGAAAATAGCTGCAAGGGGGGTGGATGCAGGGTGGGAGGTAAAGAAAATGGCTGCAGCAGGGGTTAAGGAAAATGGCTGTGGGGGGGTTGTGGTTAAGGAAAATGGCTGCAGGGGGTATTTAAAAAATAGAGCAGCTTTGGGGGGCAGAATCTCATGATTGTGTGGTGGTCACATGGGTGGTCTCAGCAATCACTAGAATACTACATATTAGTGAGATGGGGCTGGTAGAGGTTTGTATTTGATTGACAACAAATATTCAGATATTGCTGCGGCCGTATTAGCCTAGGGCGGCCAGAACCCTTAATCAGGCCCTGGGTGTTACTAAATAGAATAGATCTATGGTGTTAATCCTGTTGGGGAATTCAAAGCTGGATGAATCATCCCAGACACTCCTGAGATGACAGAGATCTATTATTATGTGCTAAGTAATTTATATAGCTGAAATATTTATCTCATTTTCATATTCTGATGATATCAATCCAGTTTGTCTAATGCGGAGCATGTTACTAAATATAGCTTGTTCAAAGATGATTCAAGTTGCCAGAGTCTGCACAGGCAGGTAATTAGTGCTGCTTGGTAGGGCTTTAGCTACTTATCTAAACCAAGTTGTTAGCACCAAACACTTTTTGATACCTCTAAATAGATTAGATCTGTAACGTTAATGCTACTACAGAGCTGAATGAATTGTATACACACCTGAGAAGGCAGAGATCTGTTATTGTGAGCTGTATTTTAGCTGGAGGTAAATATGCTAAACACTCCTTTAATAGAGCCTACCTATCTGAGCTAAATCATTTAACAACCACTTGCTAAAAACCAGACCTACGTTTTGCTATCACTTCTACAATGAGGCAACATTGTAGAAGCGTTAATATAAACCATTAAGAAAGAATTTTGAAATATACTAATCCTCATTACAATTACTACTGACTACACATATGAGGTGTGCCTTCCCTAGAAGAAAAGCCAAACCTCATTGCTTTCCCATTCAAGCCCAGACACCAAGAAAGGCTCACCTAAACCTAGTGTCTCCACCTGATCCAGAAATACAGCCCGCCATAGCATCGCAGAGTTGGACACAGCCGTCGAACCAAACCTCCTGGACCCTGTGATCTGGAACCCAAGATGAACATCACCTGTCAGAACCTGCAGAAGAAAAAGCAGTACAAAGACGTCCAGATTGAGGAGCCTCATTCCAAGTTTGAACCCAGCAGCAGAACCAAACCAGATACCAAAGGAGACAAATCATCAGCCAGCAATACACCATACATAGCCAGATGGCAAACCAGGGCCAGGAAAAGTCAAGATAGCAGTACCAAAAAAACCTGGGCGGAGCCAACAGGGTGGGCGCAAAACCCATCCAAACTACTGTCCACCGGGAACCAAAGGCAGGGCATAGGAGACAGGAGAAACGGAAAAAGTGGGTGGAGAGCAATGGGTGGAGTGGGGACAGTCAGTCCTACAAGGAAAAAGGAAAGTGGGATGTGAATAACTTAAGAAGGACAGACTGCCATGAACAAGGGGGAGAGGGCAGCAGCAGGCTATGGGAATCAGACCAGGCGGTTGTCATTTGAAGACCACCTGAAGTGGGTGCAAACAGGAAAGGGTAGTGGAGCTGGCCATAAAGGGCATGAGAGACCAGGACCATGTGAACCAAGGACACAGGATGAGGAAGGGCAGTCTAACAGTAACCAGGGAGAGGGGACAAAGAAAAGGGGAGGGTTGGCGAAAATGGCAGGAAGCTGTACAGAAAGGAGGTGAGACCAGGAGGGGGAAACCACACACAAAACCTGGCAAAGGATAACCAGGGGAGGCAGCACCAGGAACCCAGGGACTGGGTGGAAGGGTCAGGTAGGGAGGATGCCCAGAGCTGGGAATAGGAGGGGAACAGACCGGCAGAGAAGGGGCCAAGGACAGCTGGGGTGGACAAAACAGCCAATGACAGGCTGCAGACACCGGGTGGTGGGGGCTGGGGGATGGAGGAATGGGCCACAGGAGCAGGGAAAGGAACAGGACAGGCAAGTTAGGTATGGGGGACACAGTCCTCTGGGACCTGGGTCGCAGTGGCAGGCAGCGGTGAGAGCAGGGAAGAAGAAAGTGGGAAAGCGGATGGACAGGTCAGGCCGCTCAAAGTGGCAAATGAGAAGGGGAAGGGGAAGCCTTGAGGGCACAGGCTGCATAAAAAATAATTCCCTGTTGGAATCCATCATATAGGGTGCGGGCACTGGGGGACTTGAGGAGGCAGCCACCTGGGGGAAACAGGAGGGGCCTTACTGCTGGGCACATCACCGGCTGCTATATTAGCTGCAGAAGGTGGGTACATTGGTGGCAGCAGATGCACCCACTGCTGCAGCGAGAGGCAGAGAAGTGGGGAAAGGGCGCAAGGTCGAGCAGGAATGTGGAAGATGAGTAAAAGGCACAGGTACCATTGGCGGGTCCTGAAAGTGACACGGCACGGCCTATTATTGAGGAGGACCAGGGATGCCTCTAAAAGGCGGCTAGGGGACACCCTGTGCCTCTTCCCTCTTGGGGCGTAGGGAGGGGGGACACAAGGGACAAAATATTTTGCTTTTTTAATGTTTGTTTGTTAATACTCAATTCAGTTTAATTACAGTGTTTGTTCTGAATTGAAATGTGCTGTGGAGTATGATGAGGTTATTTTTGCTTTTTAATCTTAAATCTCTAAATGCTGCCAATGACACATCTTAAATACACTGTTGTATGCTTTGTTTAATGATTTTTATTTGTGAAATGAAAGTGTTGTGTTCCCCTTGCATATGGATGTAATCACCACTGTGATGCAGTTCTTATGTTATTGCCCAATTCTATTGACATCTATGGAAACAACAGAGCTATATCCCATACTTGCCAACTTTGTGTTGCTGGCATCTGGGAGATCCCAGGGAGGGGTTGTGGAGGGAGAGCATAAAGGGGCAGGGTAAGTTGCATCATTTTAGCCCTGCCCCCGTTATGACGCAAATCGCGTCATTTGAGCTCCCGATGGGAAGGATGCGGGAGACTTGACTGCTCTCTTGGGAGTCTGGGAGACCTACCCAAAATTTAGGACCCAGGAGTTAGAACTGCTTTGACAGCCCCCTACCAAATATTGCTATTGGGCCACACGTGGTGCTCCTGATCAAAGGTCTTCAAATCAAAATGTATTCTTATATACACTTATATTATATACACTTATATTTTGCATAATGTAAATAATTGTTGCAATTGAATACAGTATTTCAGCCAGTCTGGGTATGTCTGTGGCTCTAATAAAGCAGCACAGAACACACAAGATTAGTTTATATTTTATTATATTTATTTTTTATTAATTTAATGAGTTTGTCTGGGTTTGGCTTAATGTTTTAAAGTATAAAGTTACATATAAAGTACAATTGTATCTTGCCAAATGATACTGATTAAACATAGTTTTGAAGTTTATAAAACGTAGGTAGCTATTATATTTACACTAAATGTACAATTTAGCTCTGCCTGTATCCAGTATGCTGATGTTATCTCAAAACCTGTAATTTATTAATTTGTAAGTTTTGCTGTTATATACTGTTACCTCTCTGGAGATCTGTAGAACGTTGTCTCTTTCTACTCATACGTTATCAAGTAATCCACATCTTATGACGGAAGATGATGGTGGCAAAATTGGATATATTGTAATATTTCTCACAGGGAGTCTGCTCCTGATAATAATTTAATAATTTATTACAGGAACTCCACTCCTGCCTTGCACCTGTGTGAAAATATTAAGTCAAAAGGGAAAGAGAAGGGAAGGGAAAATCGGAAAACCGCTCCGCACAAGGTAATTACCAACCTCACTATTAAACCAAAATAAATTGTGTTTTTCGCGAGGGGGTGCTAGGGTCAAGACTCATTAACATATAAATCGAAAAAGAAGAACATTTTTACCAAGAAAGCACTACAGGGGGTAAATGTATGAACGTCCGATTTTTCAACTCGCCGGAAATCGGCGACTTTGCAGGTAAAATTGAAAGCGGCGATGGCTTGTAAAGGCAAGTTTGCCTTTACAAACTATTGCCGCTTTAAATTTTACCTGAAAAGTCACCGATTGCCGGCGAGTTGAAAAAATCGGACGTTCATACATTTACCCCCAGGTATGAACAATTAATTACATTAATACAATTAACTTTATTGGTATTCATTAAAAATGATTAAATGGATAAACAACCAACACACATATAAGGGGTGCTAATTGACCTAAAGGTGTCCGACCAAGTTGCTGCTAACCAAGCAGGATCTGGACCTGCTAATGTAGATAGAACTAAACAACCAAAATGAAAAAGGAGCGAAATATTAAAATAAAGTGTTGAATAAAGAGAATTAAAATAAGATGACCCAATGGTGGAGCTGACCTTGCATAGTAAATGCCTCAAACCTAAATTAGCTAGTGATAATTTCCTTTAAGCAAGATGTAAGCAGGATTTGATATCCTATATCATAGAAGAGAAATTACATAGACAAATAGAAAGTGGCTTACAGGTAGTCCATAAGAAATTATTTACATATAAGTAGGAATCGAAATGTCCCTAATATGTGCCTTTTAATAAGTATATAATACTCATAGCAACAATGTTGCACTTATTACGAACCCAGATTCTATAACTTGGGTTTCAGTTACATAGCGGCAGACTCTAGGTGGCGGTAAAGGGTAGTATATTTCACCGCTTAGGTTGTCTATTATAGTGTTTTTCTCATGGATAAAGTATGTGGAGCAGAATAGGATGAGTACCTATATATAGTGAACACTACCATTCAGTAATATTATATAGTATATACTTCAGTTAATGGTGTATCATTGTCTTTTACTCTCACATCATTGCCTGCTTGCATAAAGGGTCACTGCTATTCAGCAATTTTGGCTGGACTGTACCTTGACTATATTATTATTAGTCTATCACACTGCTTAATTTCATAAGCTAGTTATGTGACTACTAAGGTGAAACTCCTCTCTGTGCAGCGCTATGATGTGTGGAACATTCGTCCTTAAGTAATATGCTGCCTAGACAGATAAAAGGGTAGTTAGTGCAGAGATACTAGTATATAATATTAAGTGGAATGTTGCCACTACAGTCACAGGTACATGTTTGAAAGCGAGCTTAGTCTAGCGGTCAAACGCCGCAATCAGCTCCCCCTACTTCTGGGTCTGACGTCGCTTAGCGTGACGTCGGCCCTGAGGCTTAGTCATGGGAATTACTGGACTTCTAGAGAAGGGTCAGCTTTATACCGCTCATGACCAATCAGTATGTTTCTGTTGCAATGACGCTTATACCAAGCAATAGTGGATCTCTTTACTGGACTCTATGATGTAATGCAGGTATAATCCACATGGAAAATTAACTAATTAAAAATGAGATTATTGTTCCATTTTGTAAATACAATCCATGTGTTGATTTTATTAATTCAGAATGTAAAGATTACTTCCTTAAGTCCCTTGGTTATCTCTAATAATGCATTCTTGAAGATCTTCATATTAGTATTCTTTATAAAATAGTGTAAGTGCATAAAGCACACCATTTATTTACTTTTTCGAAAATTATAACATTATTAAAATTAATTAGTATCTAATATGCATCTGTGTATATATTAGCTAGATGCGCTCACAGGTACTCTGATACCCCCAGGTCTTGTACTCTAGTAGTAGGAGCTGATACCTGAGAACGTAGCGCAGGTGTTCACACAGAGATGGAGTGAAGATCCCGGCAAAGGATCTATGGTGGCTGGCGAACTGCAGTGTTAGGTCCAGGCCGAGGTCAAAAAGGTCACAAGCAGTATGGCAGAGTTCAAGTCCAGGCAAAGGGTACAGGGTCACAAGGAAATCAGCAGTGTCTAATACAAGCAGGGGTCGAGGTCACAGGCAATCAATCAAAGTCAGAATCCAAGTAAAAGTCGGCAAAAGAAGAGAGTAAATGAATAACACAGCAACAGCAGCACAGCAGGAAAAGTATGCAGGAGCAGGGACTATAACCGGCAGGGGAGGATTGCCCTTCCCTGCCTTCCAGTAATTAGCCACCGGGCTAAACTTTAACTTGCGCGCGCGCCCGGCTACCCTGAATGCCGGGACGCGGCGCTGCACCACAAGAGCGTCCCGACCGATGTCTTGGCAACAGCCGGGATGAACCAGAAGTGACGTTCCCAGTCGAAATGACGACGGCCGGGACGCGAGGACACAGAGGGGAGCGAGTCACGGCGGTGCCTGGAGCTGCCGCGGCTCGTAACAATATGTAAATAATTTCTTATGGACTACCTGTAAGCCACTTTCTATTTGTCTATGTAATTTCTCTTCTATGATATAGGATATCAAATCCTGCTTACATATTATAAAGGGAATTATCACTAGCTAATTTAGGTTTGAGGCATTTACTATGCAAGGTCAGCTCCACCATCAGGTCATCTTATTTTAATTCACTTTATTCAACACTTTAATTTAATATTTTGCTCCTTTTTCATTTTGGTTGTTTATCCATTTAATCATTTTTAATAAATACCAATAAAGTTAATTGTATTAATGTAATTAATTGTTCATACTTGGGGGTAAATGTATTAATGTCCGGATTCTTCAACTCCGGCGTGTTCAGCGTCTTCGGCGATAAAATTTAAAGCGGCGCTGCATTGTAAATGCGAAGTTTCCCTTTACAATGCAGCGCCGCTTTAAATTTAATCGCCGAAGACGCTGAACACGCCGGAGTTGAAGAATCCGGACATTAATACATTTACCCCTTGGAGTGCTTTCTTGGTCAATTTTTTTCTTCTTTTTGGATTTATATGTACCTCTGTGAAGATACCTGGGTTTTCTGGCCCAATGCTACCCACTTCACACTGGTTGGCCACCCACGGATGCCTCACTATGCCAGAGAAGTCTACCCAGTACCTTCTAGGATTCATATAGTCACTCAAGCAAATGCAGTTAGAAAAGTACAACAGTACATTTATTGTAATAAAAACAACACTAATTTATTATGTACACACAGTAAATAAATGCCAGGGAGGTTTTCCACACCACCTGTCCCTTATCTCACCATCTAGGGAGTTACAGTCAACTGGCTGTCCAGACTGGACGACCCATGGATCTCTCTCAGCTGCATATGTAGACCCTAGTAGAGAACGACAACTCAAAAACCAGATCTTGCACCTTCCATGAATGAAATCCCAGAATGAACACCACCTCCCTCCCCTGGAGTGGCTCCTTATATATAGGGTCAAATTTCCACAGTGTTTTCTCGTCCCTAGGTGTCACACTTCTGGTATCACAAACGAACCCAATAGCCAGGTATTTCTGAATTCAAAAGGATTTATTTTGGTATACAAATAAATCTTCAGAGTCCAACAAATAAAGTCCAAAGTAACAAGAGTATAAAGGTCTGGTGGAAGTATCAAGTACTTGTAGTCCAAATCACAAGGAGGCAAGGTTCTGTGGAAGCATCTGGTTCAGATACAAACACAATACTCGTGCAAAGGCTTCATAACAGGAAGTGCCTTTTCTAGGCCCAAACAGGAAATGGGATCCAAGATGGAATCTTCATGAGACAGTCCCGGCCATCTTGGATAAGGGCTATTGTAAGGGCAAGTTCATAACAGAGATCCAAGATGGAAACTTCATGATGCAATCACGGCCATCTTGAATGAGGGCAAAACTAAAGGCAAGTACATAACAGGATGCCCCCTTCTCAACGACGTCCTCTGGACGACTTAGGACCAGGCTTCCCAGGATGCTGTCGATGAAATGCTTTTACCAAAAGTGGGGCATGAACATCCTTTGCAGATTGCCAAGAGTCATCTTCTGGCCCATATCCCTGCCAACGTAGCAGATACTGTAATTGGTTTCGAAACATACGAGAGTCCAGGATCTTTTCGACAATAAATTCCTCATGCTCATCAACTTGAATTGGCTCAGGAGGAGGCAAAGAGCGACCAGGAAATGGATTCTTAACTGAAGGTTTTAGTAATGATACATGAAAAACAGGATGTACCTTCATGGAATCAGGAAGATCCAATCTAAAAGCCACTGAACTAATCTGTGCAATGATCTTGTATGGACCAATAAACTTACTTCCCAATTTAGCAGATGGTACCTTCATTTTTAAATGTCTAGTTGACAACCATACTTCATCACCAATACTAAAAGTTGGAGCAGCCCTTCGTGATCTGTCAGCATCACGTCTATATCTTTCTTGAGCAGTTTTCAAAGTCTCTTTTAATAATTCAAGATTATTTTGCATAACAATCAGTCTATCTTCCACAGCAGGAATTGGAGAGTCACAAGGTAGATTGGGACAAATATTTGGATGATATCCTAGATTAGCATAGAAAGGGCTAAATCTTGTAGATGAATGTTGAGAATTATTGTATGCAAACTCAGCCATGGGGAGGATATCAACCCAATCATCCTGTAGGTGACAAATATAACATCTGAGATATTGCTCAAGTGTTTGGTTTGTTCGCTCCGTTTGTCCATTTGACTGTGGATGAAATGCAGTGGACAAGTTCACCACAATGCCAAGGGATTTGCAAAACTGTTTCCAAAATCGTGATGTGAATTGAACGCCTCGGTCTGACACCACATCATTAGGAACGCCATGCAAACGAAAAACTTCTTTTATAAGTAAGTCGGCTGTTTCTTTTGCTGTAGGAGTACCCTGGCAGGGTATAAAGTGAGCCATCTTTGTCAGTCTGTCAATTATCACAAAGATAGTGGTCATATTCTTAGATCTCGGAAGTTCTACAATAAAATCCATGGAAATGGAATCCCATGGACGTGTAGGTATTGGCAAAGGTTGTAGTAGTCCAAAAGGAGAAGCACGAGGAGTCTTAAATCTGGCACACGTTGTACAAGAGGATACATATTTTGCTATATCTTCCTTATAGTTGGGCCACCAGAATGAACAGCTTAACAGTTCTTGAGTTTTCTGAAGTCCTTTATGGCCTGCTAATTTAGAGTCATGGAATAGTTGCATGACCTTTAACCGTGCTTTTTCTGGAACCTATAGTTGATGTGCCATATGCCAGACTCTGTTGTCATAAGATAATTTAACATTTTTTGGAGGATTCATGAGGGTAGAATCCATATCATATCCTTTCTTGATCTCTGTTAATAACTCCGTTGTACAAATAACCCCCAAAAAATTTGAATCAGGAATTATTGTTTGAACAGGCTTTACCTGTTGAGGATTCTCCGCATAGGCTCTTGAGAGGGCATCAGCTTTTCCATTCTTCGATCCAGGTCTATAGGAAATTAGGTAATCAAAACGGCTTAAAAAGAGAGCCCATCGAGCTTGTCGGGGAGATAATCTTTTTACTGATTTAAGGAATTCCAAATTCCCGTGATCGGTGAGGACTATCACTTGATGCTTTGCACCTTCTAAAAGATGTCTCCATTCTGAAAAAGCAGCTATAATGGCAAGAAGTTCTTTATTTCCAACATCATAGTTTCTTTCAGGAGCAGTCATTTGCCTTGAATAAAAAGCACAGGGGTGAAGTAACATTTTTTCTCCTACTCTTTGTGAAATTACTGCTCCTATAGCTGAATCTGATGCATCAGTTTCCAAAACAAATGGGAGTGTAGGATCAGGATGAATTAATATAGGAGCTGACGTGAACTTAGTTTTCAAAATGGAAAAAGCTTTATCAGCTGCTGGTGACCACTGAAAGGAGGAAACCTTTTTTGTGAGCTGAGTAATGGGGGCAGCAATTCCAGAAAAGTCCTTTATAAAACGTCGATAGAAATTAGCAAAGCCCATAAATCGTTGCACATCTTTGATGTTTTTAGGTATGGGCCAATCTACCACAGCATGCACTTTACAGGGATCCATACACAGTCCTTGAGGGGATATAATGTAACCCAAAAATTTTATTTGAGTACGATGGAATTCGCATTTCTCCAATTTGATGTATAATTGGTTTATACGTAGCCGTTGTAAAATAATTCGAACATGTTCTTGATGTTCTGGTAAAGAATTAGAAAAGATAAGGATATCATCAAGATTTACAATAATGAACAGATCAAGCAAATCTCGAAAGACATCATTTATAAAATGTTGGAAAGTAGCAGGGGCATTACATAACCCGAACGGCATCACGAGGTACTCATAATGTCCATACTTTGTTCGAAAAGCCGTTTTCCATTCATCACCTGGTCGAATGCGTATTAGGTTGTACGCTCCTCTTAAATCAAGCTTTGTGAAAATACTTGCTGTCTGCAGTCTTTCTAATAATTCTGGGATGAGAGGAAGTGGATGTCTGTTCTTTATAGTAACTTTATTTAATTCTCTATAATCAATGCATGGCCGCAAAGATCCATCTTTATTTTTTACAAAAAAAATAGGAGCCCCTGCTGGAGATTTTGAAGGACGTATAAAACCTTTAGTTTCATTTTCCTCCAGGTAAGTCTTTAGTGTCTTTAATTCAGGATCAGCTAATGAATAAATCCGACCAAAAGGAATAGCAGCCCCAGGTAATAGATCAATGGGACAATCATATGGTCGATGGGGTGGTAATTTGTCAGCATTTTGTTTGTTACAGATATCTGCAAAATCCTGATATTGAACAGGCAATTGTTCCTCCACAGGAGAGGGGGACACTGAGATCTGACTCTCCTCCTGTGCAAGCGGGACCATACCGATAGGATCTTGAAACGTTAGGGTTTGAGACTCCCAGTTAATGGCTGGGTTATTGTTAGTGAACCAAGGGAGACCCAAAATTATGGGAAAATTTGGAGAAGAGATGAGAAAAAAAGTGAGTTCCTC
The DNA here is from genome assembly GCF_038048845.1 of Mixophyes fleayi. Classification (NCBI taxonomy): domain Eukaryota; kingdom Metazoa; phylum Chordata; class Amphibia; order Anura; family Limnodynastidae; genus Mixophyes; species Mixophyes fleayi. The sequence goes on along the minus strand of NC_134411.1, from coordinate 15,982,429 downwards.
CTTATGCTTGGGTTCTATCATCAAAGACATAAGTTCTGTCTCATGTGTGATGGGACCAGAATTCAGAGGGGACCCATCAACTGTCTCCATCAATACAGGGGTCTTTCTTTCTTGAAATACTATATGGTTTTGTTTAGCAAAATCTATATCCATGAAATTACCATTGGCTCCTGAATCCAGCATTGCCATGGTTGAAATAAGTTGAGAGTTTATCTCAAGTTGTATTGGTATTGAAAAATGATTCTTTATTCTTCTGTTCTCTCTCTCCAATGTAGACAGTGAAGAGATTTGAGGAATAATAGCATTCAGTTGATGTGAGCAGCATGAAATAATAGATTCCTGGTCAGAGTCTTTAGGTTCCATTAATGTAGCAACTGTCTTGCGAGGTCGTTGAGAACAATTAGAAACATAATGTCCAGATTTACCACAATACAAACAGAGATTTTCTTGTCGTCGTTGATCTCTTCTTTCAATAGAAATCTGTTTGCGAATGGTATCTATTTGCATTGGCTCAGACTCCTCAATTTGTTGTGTTGCAGGAGTTCCAGAGTAATTTGATATCGCTGGTTCTGGATAATTAGGACGAGTCCACATGGAACCCCATCTATCTTGTTTCCTCTCCATTTGACGAGCATCAATACGAATACAATGTTTAACAAAGGCTTCAAATTCAGTGGGTGCATCAGCTCTAGATAATTCATCTTTAATGAACTCAGATAACCCCTTTCGATAAACAGACAGCTTAGCTGCCGAATTCCAATCAGTGTCCAAAATCCATCTTCGGAAATCAGAGGTGTATTCAGCCACTGAACGTCTTCCCTGACGCATTTTTAATAAAACTGACTCAGCAGTAGCACTTCGATTTGGATCATCAAATATCTGGTTCATTGCATCCATAAAATTAGAAAGATTTTGTAATATGGGACTTTTTGCTTCTATCAAAGGAGAAGCCCATGCCAAGGCATCATCTTTCAACAATAAAAGAATACAACGTACTTTCTGTACCTCAGTCAAAAAATAAGTAGGATGTAAATCAAAATGCATATTACATTGATTAATAAAACCTCTGTATTTTTTACGATCACCTGAGAATCGGGCCGGAGGTAGTGGGAGTGTGGGCTGATGTACTGCAGCTGAAGGTGCTACAGCATTAACTTCTTGAAGCCGCACCTGTAGTTCTGTAATAACTCCATTTTGTAGCGTTATTTGATCTTTGAGTTCATGAACATTTATTTGCAACTCCGTTACGTGTTGATTTTGCTGTTGAAAATTATTTGTACACTGGGTCTCCAGTTCTTGAAATTTTGCCTGAAATTCCTGTAGTTGTCTTGAAGCAGAATGCATGTGGAAACTCAGATCCGAAAGTCGCTGTAAAGCAGATGGTTCTGACCCGGCGGGCTCCGTCATTTTGGGCACGAGTATCCTGTCACACTTCTGGTATCACAAACGAACCCAATAGCCAGGTATTTCTGAATTCAAAAGGATTTATTTTGGTATACAAATAAATCTTCAGAGTCCAACAAATAAAGTCCAAAGTAACAAGAGTATAAAGGTCTGGTGGAAGTATCAAGTACTTGTAGTCCAAATCACAAGGAGGCAAGGTTCTGTGGAAGCATCTGGTTCAGATACAAACACAATACTCGTGCAAAGGCTTCATAACAGGAAGTGCCTTTTCTAGGCCCAAACAGGAAATGGGATCCAAGATGGAATCTTCATGAGACAGTCCCGGCCATCTTGGATAAGGGCTATTGTAAGGGCAAGTTCATAACAGAGATCCAAGATGGAAACTTCATGATGCAATCACGGCCATCTTGAATGAGGGCAAAACTAAAGGCAAGTACATAACACTAGGCCTATTTTTCTGCACCATTGGTCAGTGCTGGACTAGGGGGGGTTAGAGAGGGCAGTGAAAATGAGCTGTCCTTCCACAGAACCTCCCCTGCTAGATTGTCTGTCTGGAATAGTCTTCTGAGAACAATGGACACTAATTAGTTTAGCCCCGCCAGTATCTTTCAACCTGATCCTTACCCATAACCCCCTGGCTTCACTTTAAAGATAATGAATAACAACCTTACTGCCACGTCATCAATATTCAATACACAATTTACATATTTACACTGAGCTACAATATCCCCTTAGCCACATGTAATTAGACAATGCAGTTGTAGTCTGGTGAGCTGGGGAAGAAAAGCAAGGGCTATAATAAGTACATGCTATAATCCACATTATGTGAGAAACGAGAACCAGAATGGTTAGTGTTATCACACTTGTTTCGTCACAACCTGCCTTGTTGGATTTGCTTCACAATACTGTGTGGAGTTATTTTTTTTAACTGACAAAAAGATTATCTTTAATGCACTTTATAAATAAATTATTCGGTGCCTATTATATATTATGCTACCCTCTTAAATATTATATATTTTAATATATAATATATTATAAATATTCCAGATTATGAAACCCCTCTAACCTTGCTGCCACAAAACCTCTTTCACTTAGTTCCTCTTTTGATCTCTCTCAGTGAACCATTTCCCATCCATTGTGAGGGGTGTCCCTCACACCCCTGACCTCGTCAACCTCGAACCCAGAATGCGCCTTTTCTACATATTTTAAAAAGTGCATTCAAATGTTGCATGGTTCCGCTCAGATTCAAGTCCACGCGTTTCTCAAGATACATGTACTGGATTTTGCTTTGTTTGCTTTTTAAGCAATTGCATTGTTTTTACTACATGTGAATTTACAATTAATTTGCATCAGAATGCACTTACCTGGATTTCCTTCGTAAAACACTGCTGCTCCTGACAATTAAAAATGAACCCTTTCACTGCATTATCTTTTTTCACTTGCTCTACTCAATACTTACAATCACCATTGAATCACAGACTATACCATCTCATATGTCTCAGTATTAAAAATTTGCATTTCAGAAATAAAACAAAGACACATTTTTATTTAGCAAAATAACTTTTATATAATTAGAACCAATTAGACAAAAAAGCAAGCTAAAAATATCATATAATATTTGTCTCTATAATCTATATATTTTTTATTTTTATTTGGTTTCTGAGTTATTTGATTATGGGTTTTTTAGAGGCCCGGGTTCCGAATTGTAATTCTCGGGTTCTTAAGTCACAGTTTCCAGATTGACCGTAGATATTTGGCTATGATCGCATTCCCCTTCTTACGGGCACGGTCCGCCAGTCTTCCTTTCGGAAAAGATCTCCATACTAGCCGGAGAACTATGTCGGACCAGCACAGTAGCAGTTCAGGCCAGGAGGCATGCACCCATGTTAGGTCGAACACTCTGGCTAGGAGCAACTCTATAGATTTGGCATTTTCAAAATCCTTTCCACCCAGATGTAAAACCAGAATATGTGGGACCCCCAACTCCGCAATTTTCCTGGACAGTAGTCCTTTAAAACTCAGCCACCTCATTCCCCTCCACCCTAACCAGGACACCACTACCGGGCAGTGGAGCACAGCTGTGTCACCAGCTGCATGATGCAAAGCAACTCAATTAACAAATTAATGACCCAGAACCCAGATTCTCAGCGGAGTTCCATGCACTATAACGCAGCAAAAACAAATATCGTTAAAGCATCACAGAGCATCATAGCAATCCCATAGGCTATTGAAAAAACTTTGAAGCCACTGCACATCGAGACAAACGAGACCAACCCTAAAAGAAGAAGAAACATGATGCAAGATAAGAAGGAAACGAAAAAGAATTAGAAGATGAGTAGAATAAAAAAAGATGGGTGACCCAATCACTAGGCCAGAGCGACATGCACCCGTCCCCAGCACAGTAGGCCCCAAACCCAACTGACCCTGCAGCATCCGTGAATAACTGCAATTCCCTTCTTGACACCGGAGGTTTGGGCCAAACATGGAAACCATTGAAATCCTGCAGAAACAGCTTCCACGGTTGCAAGTCTTCCCGAATCTCCTGGGACAGAGTCAGTGCTTTTTTTGCAAGAAAAAAGGTGCCGGAACTCACATCACGTAGTAAATCACTGTACACACACCCACACGTCAGTTGTGTAACGAAACATAACGGTCGCCGCCAGCAGCAAGCACTCAGCGCGCGACCGCACAACAAATTACAAGCTGAGCAGCGCCACAAGCCAAGCAGTGCCATCACAACCAGCGCGGACGAGTATGCATGCATCGGACTTGACACATAAGCAACCCGCATGCACCATTTTAATGATTTTGCCGCCGACCTGCTACGCTCGACAGGGCGATTCAAGTCCACGTGGACCAAACATCTAATGCTCAAAAGTTACTTTTAAAGCTTGGAAAATCCATTGGAAAAAAAGGTGCAGGAACTCAGTTCTATGACATAAAAAGCACTGGACAGAGTAATATGATAATGAGGTCTGGAAAAGCCAGCAGTCGCCCTCTCCAGCTTGCAGCAAAAAACTTTGCCCATAAGAATAACCCTACAGGCAAAATTAATCAATCCCAGCAGGGATAGAGCCTGCCTTAAGCTTATCCTCGGGGCCTGCAGTGCCCTGCAGATCATTAATTGCAATTTTTCCACTTTATCAGCAGGTAGCTTACACACACCCTTCTGAGTGTCAATCCCAATCCCAAGATAAGACAGCCGAGTCGTGGGACCATCCGTTTTATTGTCGCAACCAGAACACCTAGAGAGCAAAAGAGGGCCCCCGATTGACCAGGGCCTATTACCAGGAAGTCATCTAGTGAGCATCCCCCCGGTGACCGGTCCCTGCTGTCACGCACCAGTGCAGAAAAGTACTGAAACACTCAAAAAATGCGCAAGAGATAGCGCAGCCCATTGGCAGGCATTTGTCCACGTAGAACCCATTCCCCATTTGAAATCCCATGAAGGGAAAGTAGTCTGGATGCAAGGTAAGCAGCCAGAAAGCGGACTCAATGTCCACTTTCGCCAACAATGCCCTCTGTCCGAAGCTACGTACCAAGTCTAGGGCTGATTCAAATGACTGGTAGTTAACCCTACAGTTATGATCTGGGATTGCATCGTTCATTGATGCCCTGGGAGAGAATGATAGATGTTGAATAAGACAGAATTTCCCAGGCATCTTCTTAAGCGCTACCCCTATTGGAGAAATTACCATGTCTTTCAGTGGGGGCTCTAGAAAGGGACCGCACATTCGCCCTAAAAACACCTCCTTCCCTAGCTCATTGGTCAAGACCTGCGGAAACATGAATGCTGACTTCAAATTGTGCATACTCGAGGTCTCAACAGCCCCCTCAATTGGTAAACGAAAACCTTGATATCTTTCCAGCCAACGGGAGAGGCTTGATAAAACTATTGGGGAGATCACTTTAGAGAGTTCCGGTGGCTGCGGGGACTCCTGGCCCACCACCTCTTGCTGGTTTTTCCCAATCCCAAGCTCCGTGGAACCCACCACAGCAGGTATGAGCAAACTTGCATGCGGAACCCCGCTCGCACTGCCCCCTTCTAACATAACAATGTGCCAGGCCTTCCTCGCCATGGGGGACTCCTGCGGCCCGCAGCAAAGGGCGCAACTCGCCCTTATTCAGTGACTTTTAGCCAGGCCCTTAACTTCTTTGAACCCAAATAGCAGATTCAGGTGCCCATCATACTTTGACCTGAACTCTTCGTCATATGCTAGTCAAATACCAAGACAAGATGATACATACATGCCATGTATCATCTGAAGGTACTTCAGCACCTCCATGTATTCACCAGGCAGACACTCAAGATAACACGCCATAAACCTATAAACTCCTGTCAACCAACTACGATACGTTTTAAAACTGGCTTCACCGCTGCCACACTTTGCCATGGCTGCCGCCGCAACCTTCTTGCCCTTCTCAGTGATATCGTCCCTTGAGAATTCTATCCCTCACAGAAGCCCTAATTCATGTATATATATATATATATATATATATGGCTGTGTTCTCGCAGCGCAGCATCTCAGACCCCGTGAGCTGACTAGCCTAACTAAGAACCCTGTAAGGAGCTGACCTACTTGCACCTTGCTGCGGCACAAAGTATCTGCGCAGAGTCTTAAGTAGCTTAGGGGGGCATATGCCAGAACTATTCTTAGTCTACCTACTCTTCTGCTCCGTCTTTTCTGAATTAGCCTACTTGGAGCTGTGAATTGTTGATATTTTTGTTTACTGCTCAGTAATGTTTTACCCTGTACTTTCTATTGTCTGTGCATTGTACGGCGCTGCGGAACTCTTGTGGCGCCTAACAAATAAAGGATAATAATAATAATAATAATAATAATAATAATATCAGAATCCTGACTAGATCTATAACACTCCGAAAAAACAGGCAAGTCATCTAAATAATCATCATCATCACACTCACCCGTCCTTAGGAATCTGCCAGAGGATCCTGATAGCGACCGCCGGACACACCTGCATCCACCGCTTGATCCATCACATAATCTATCGAGAGAGAGGTTAGCATCCTCATCAGCAAACAATGCAAGGGACCTCCGCGAGGAATCAGAGTGTTTAAACGCTTAGCCTGCAGGGTCCACACATTGTCGCTTTAAATTAACCTTCATCTAAGTCGCGCTCACGTGAAAGTAAAGGGCCGGAGTCCTGTGTCTTCGGAATCACTGCCTGTCAGCAGGCCACTTCCATCGGAGATGTGGACCTTCAGTTTTCAGGTTAATCTTTTTATATTCTATTCGTTCTTTTCACAATTCCAATTTTTTTTGTAGGAATAAAGCATGTCGGATTTTTCAGCATCGATAATACGTACCCAACCCTTTCAAAGACAAAGACAAAATCGGCAAAACGTTTTCTCATGACGAATCCTCGTCTTTAAAGATTTTAGAAACCATCAACACGGTAATCTTTAGATTACCTCATGCCTTACAGGTGCACAAGGTGTTTCATGTCTCTGTTTTAAAACCTTTTGTCCCTAAGCATTGCTGCTGATGCGCTGCTGGTAGTAATACACCTGTACATATAAAGTACAGAGAGCCGCATTACTTATCTACTTCAGTTAATGACACTGACAAGCTGATTAAATTGATTTCTTATTTAAGGAGGATTGTGGAAGTTAATCTTTAAGTGCTGTATCTGCTGTGATTGCGTAGCGTATGTGGTGTTTTACGCAGCTCAAGTGTCGTTTCGCGCATGCGCAGAGTCGACTAGCAGATGCATATGCGTTTGCGTACCTTGATGAATCGGGCCCCTTATTATTACATAATTATATCATAATTATATGTACAATTAATGTACTAATCAACAGTCATGTATGTTTATCAGGAGATAATTATGATTGTAGTTTGGTTACATTCCCTTATAATAGAGTATATTCCAAACATTTGTGAACTGTATTTTAATCTCAGCAGTATAGCTAGTTATTCCTATGGATATGTAATAAGTAAAGGTTGAAACCAATCATTTATGGCACATTGACTATGATGTATCAAGGTGCAACATATGTAGAAATGCTTTAGTAAACAAGTGTCACGGGCACTAGGAGTCTTTACCCAGGGATCACCAGGTGATAGGCTTACCAGAGCAGTATAGGTGGTAATATGGTACTCTGGTAGCAGGGTGATCACGGAACAGGAAATAGCAGATGATGAGATGCTCAGGAAAGTCTATGACTAGCAGCACTGGCAATATAGAAGTAGTAATACACGAGGAACTGTATGGACAAAGGACACGTGAAGGTAGTCAGTGGTCTGCGGTAGCAAGTTGTACCACTGCTATAGTGAGGAGGAATGTCCAACAGAAACGAGGAGGTGATGAGAGTCAGCGGTCTGCGGATAGCAAGTTGTACCGCTGTCTGAGTGAAGGAATGGAATCCAAGTGGAGGTATCCGGGGAGTCAGTGGTCTGCGTTAGCAAGTTGTACCACTGCTATGTGAGAGGATACTGGAACGGGTGAAACTGTAAACAGGAGTCAGTGGTCTGCCACTAGCAAGTTGTACCACTGAATATATATGTGAGGAGGTGCACGGGGAGAGACTGTAACACAATATATACACGGGCACCTTGACTTTGATCCACAGTAATATGCACAATATAAATGTATAAATGACTGAACAACACTGCCAATATAGAAAGTCTCTTGAAGTAATCCAGCATGAGATAACACAGTCAATGATGGCAATAGAGTCAGCAGATAGTACACTCCAGAGGAGAACCAACACAGTCCAGCAAGGTATGCAATACACAGCACAGTCAATGGGAAGTATGCATACCGTGGTTCAGGAGAAGGCAGTCAGACAGGAGTGCAGAGATACCTGAAGGGCAGGAGGCCGGCAGAATCCAAAGTCCCTGGATGGGTGAAGCGGTGGTCTAGCAGGTGCGGAGCACAGGTAGGTAGACCAGCAGGGAACACAGGAAGGCGTGGAGAGCGGATCAGCAGTAGATGGATGAGTAGCGCTGAGATGTAACAGCAGCGGGTCTCTGCGGGAACACGGAGGTAGCCAATAGCAACCAGCAGGTGCAGTAACGATGGGACACCGGAGCAGAGTTGAACTGGAACAGTTGGTCACGGAGAGTAGCGGGTAGCAATAGTGGCAGCAGACTCAAGGAAACACGGGAGAGTTGACAAGGACTGAAGACTGAAGCGCACAGGGGCAGCGGATAGGAATCAGCCAAACAGTCGCGACGAAACACAGACGGGTTGCAGGTTGAAGACTGTAGTGCACGGAGGCAGCGGATAGGAATCAGCTAGCAGTCACGATGATGAAACACAGACGAGTTGCAGGTTGAAGCCTGTAGTGCACGGAGGCAGCGGATAGGAATCAGCTGGCAGTCACAATCATGAACAGGTGAGTGGATGTGAATGAAAGACTGTAGTGCACGGAGGCAGCGGATAGGCATCAGCTAACAGTCCCAATGATGCATGGTAGAGTTGAAGTGATTAGAAGACTGTAGTGCACGGAGGCAGCGGATAGGAATCAGCTCACAGTCACGATGATACAGTAGATGGTAGAAGTGGTATGGGAACCACAGTAGTAGAAGTGGTTTGGAAACCACAGAGGTAGAAGTGGTTTGGAAACCACAGGAATCAGCTGGGCTGAATAAACGAGGAAACACAGGAACACCTTCAGAGACTCATGGGGAATGAGACTCCAAGATCAGGCAACGTGGTGTTGACCACAGGTGCTTAATATAGGGAGGTTGCCTGATCTGCCAATTTAGTTAAAGGAACATACACTGGAGGTATGGAAAGGGCTGCGCATGCGCAGTCCCTCAGGATGGAGGACGGCCACGGTTCCTAAATGTCCGGGAAGAAGCACTCACAGTCCGGTGAGTGACAACAAGTGTATTTTCTTCTGTGGAAAATAACTCTGATTGTGGTCCAATTTAAATCTCCAGAACAGGGTGGATAAAGGTACATGTGGCTTATCCTCTGAGACATAACACCCAATAACATTCAACATAGAATAGATACGGTTCATGATATTTAATTGAACAATCTAACATTCTTTTACCATATTGATGTTAATAACACTGATGTTGAAGTAAACATTATACAGGGATTACTTGGCAGAAGTGAGTTGGTTAGCAGCGTTTTGCTGTTTTTTTAACTGATTGGTTTGTATTTTGGGAGTCATATTTCATTTTCATCTTTTAATATTTCGTTAGCCTTTACCAATAAAGTATTTAATATTTCATTTTTCTAAATAATTGTTTTTTGAAGTGCCCCATTTTGACACATTTCTCCTTTCTTTTTTCCTTTAGTAAACTATATTATATGTGGGTGCACCCCCCTAGTATTTAAAAGAGGACTTTCAACCTTGATATTTAATGTTGGGGGTTTTGAACCATACCCGGTGTGATATATAATTCTTGGTATGAATTAGACATTAAACAAACCCACTTCTTACTTTAATTTGCTTACTTTAATTTATCCCTAATTTAGTTCTCATGTACTTTCAACTTCTTCTTGCTGCTTGCAATGTGATGAATAGTTCAGAGAAAGTGGTCCCATCTAGGATGAGGTTTAGATAAGCTAAATATTACACACGTATTTACATTGGGATTTCTTGCAAAGGGATGGCAACAGCCTTTTCCAGGCCTTAATGGCACTTCAATAGGTGGTTTGGCATTGGCTAGAAGATGGAGGACTACATGCTGGAAGTTTATTGAAGGTCAATGCAAGTGAGGCCCATCATGTAAAATCAGCCCCTGAGATATTCAGAGAGAGGCAGCATTGTTATTAGACAAAGGGTTCAGATCCCTTACAGAGATTCCAAGCAGTTGAAAGTACATGAGAACTTAAAGTTAGGATTACCCTGAATTTGCAATTCTGGCTGTAGGCCTCCCCAAAGGTGTCCATAAACCCAAAAGTGTCAAAGAGTTTTCCAGCCGTTTTCCCCAATTGCAAATTCAGGATAATCCTGACTTTACGTTCTCATGTACTTTCAACTTCTTGGAGTCTCTGTAAAGTATCTGAAGGGACTGCCTAAAATTTTGCTATGAGGCCTGGTAATACAGGGTCCTGCCCTGCCTATAGTCCTCCCAAATGGTGTCCATAAACCCAAAAGCAGGTTTCCAGCCTTTTTCCCCAATGGCAATAACCAGAATTGCAAATTCAGAAGATCAATTTCAAAATGTCCTGGCAATTATTTTGTCCTGCCTCCTATCATCCTTTTCCTTTCTACTCTTATTTCTATCCACTTGGTCTAGATTGAATTTTTGCACATACTCAACTCTCCAAATCTTTTTCTTTACTCCCTGCTTGAAGTGGATTCAATGCCTCCCTTCAAAACAAATATAACCTCCGCTAATAGTTCACCAGGTTCCCCACTCAGGACCCGACCTTCATGCCCTGAGCACCCCTGGCCTACTAAGCAAGCTTTCTGTCATCCAATGCCACCGGATCCCTACATTGCACATGACCCCACTGACGATTCCCCTATCCCTTGCATCCAACTTTCAATTAGGCTTTTTGGGACCATGCCCACTCTGTAGATTGGGTATTTGCTGCAGCTGGAGAGAGCTGTAACATTCCCACTGGATTACCTGCAGAGGCCTCATAGCTTGTAAAACATTATCTAAAGCCACTCAACAAATGCAGGAACATACTTTACTCTCTTATTATATTCATCATACTAGTGCACTCTCTTCCCTCTGTTACACTAATGCCCATTCTCTCACCAATGTGTTTAGAATAAAATGCTGTATCTTGGAGCAATGAGGGTCTGCCATGGATCTGCCATCCACACTAGCCTTACCTCTTGATCGGGCCATGCCCAATGACATATGTCTCTGCTGGACTTTCCCTGAACGCCAACTCCTGCTCTAGGGCTCTTTTGCACAGTTTCTCCTAACCACTTTGAAGGTTTGAGGCACACCTCTTTGTAGGACCAGAGAGCCTTTGCAGCCACACTTCCCACTCTAGACTCTTCACGGCTAATGCTATTCCTCCTTGAATGGCCAGATAGTCCACTACTCTGTCCCGATCCTCCCAGTTCTGCTCTTCTCCAATCTCTCTTCTGGGCCAGTGGGGGAGGTTGAAGAAATAACATACTTGACCTCCATGCACGTTTTGAGGGATCCTGTCTCCCGTCAGTCCTCTGACCCTGGTCTGGAACTATACTCCTCCTCTACCCAATGCTGTGGCCCACAGTTGGGCCAGCACTTCTTCTTCGTTATCAGCCATGTAAATGTTTGTCACTGCAAACTGCCATCCTAGAACACTCCTTCCTTTCCCTCCATTCATAATTCACTATGAGCGTAATCCCACCCTAGCATCCTTAACCAATTTATTCACTTTACGATAATGACCTTCATATCTAGCATTCTTATTTTTATACCTTAACCCCATTTATTTTTAGTTCAGTCGTGTTCCCCTTTCACAAATCTTCATTTGTTCCTGGTTCTACTATGGTAGTAAATTAGCACCATATCTTATAAGAGTCTTTGTTTTAGATTAATAATCATAACATTGGGCCTGATTCATTAAGGATCTTAACTTAAGAAACTTCTTATTTCAGTCTCCTGGACAAAACCATGTTACAATGCAAGGGGCGCAAATTAGTATTCTGTTTTGCACATAAGTTAAATACTGACTGTTTTTTCATGTAGCACAAAAATACTTGATAGCTTATTTGTACACTGAAATTTAAAGTTGATATTTGTGTGCTACATGAAAAAACAGTCAGTATTTAAGCTATGTGCAAAACAGAATACTAATTTGCACCCCTTGCATTGTAACATGCTTTTGTCCAGGAGATTGAAATAAGAAGTTTCTTAAGTTAAGATCCTTAATGAATCAGGCCCATTTACACTATTTATATTGCTTCTTCTAGATCAGCAGTGTCTAACACACCACAAGCCACAAGGAGAATTAACTATTTCTATCACTTTAATTCCTCCAGTACAGTCTCACGCTAGAACTAGGTAAGTGATTATAATGATATTATTTTATTATACTATAGTATTTTCAGTCTTTATTTGCGTTGTGGTGGATTATGAACTGTTTCACTGCAAGTGCAACTTTTGGTTAGACACTGCTGCTCTAGATATTAACTTAGCTCTCATTCTAAAAAAATAGTAATGGCATTTCCATTGTAAAATTGTCCTTAAAAAGCAATTTTGAAGGAAAATGGGTAATGCTCATGTACTGTGTATTAAACTGATGCATATATTTTGTAAGTTTAATGCTCACACATATTACTAACCAGAACTATTGCATGTTGCAAGCTAGGTACAGCCTATCCCCGCCCTGAGTAAACTCTAGTAATTCTGTTCCCAAAGTGTCACAGTACCTGTACCACTTGGACACATCGTGAACACTGAAGGAGCTCACTTTGGAGGTAAAATCAATTTATTATTTCTTCTAATTCCACTTTTTCTGTTTTACATAAATGCTAATATTTAACTGTGTTCAACCATGGTAAAACATCCAGTGATCCTAAGCATTTATCCTACACAATTTTATAGCAAATGAGTTAAGGCTTAAAGAGAGCTTAAAAAAAAAGCCTTTTGAAGCATTCATAAGTACATGTAAAGGTTTCAGGAATGTTTCAGAAATTAAGATATGTCAAAGTTGTGATAATGGGACTTGTTATACATCTTATTTCTTGTCTGTAAGTGCATTAACTACATTATGGAGAAACACTAAAGATTGATTTAATTACGCTAAACTACATTCAGCTCCATAATGTAGCAAGTGTACATACAATATGTGTTAAGACTTAAGAGATCATATAGTTCTGTGTGTATTGTGAGATGCTTTTAATAGTACATAAACATATTTTTAGTTTACAATTAAAATGTGATCTTTTAAAGTACTAATTTCAGTTAAAAAATATACCATAGCTTTTACTGCTTCAAAATAAAATTATCTGTAACTTCCTTTGGTTTAGGGGGTACATTGTCTCTCTTTAGTAGGGCTATTGCCTCACCCCCAGAATATAAATATTATTTTCTTGTGTGGGGAGTGTAGATCTGTAGATGTAAGTTCTGTGTTATATAGCTTGCTGTATTTTTTATGCAAAAAATATTTTTTTCTATAACATTTTACTAATTTTTGAAGCCAACAAGTAGTTTCATGTAAAAAGCTAAGTATAATAATGTACTTTAAAAACAATTACAATGACAATTTATTTAACGTGGCATTATTTTTGGCTATTTTTGTCTATGTTTTGAAGCTAAAAAATCGGAGACTATATTTGCTGCTTTTCACGGTCTGTTAGGTTCCAATGCATCTGGGGAGTATGGAGTATGTACTTTTGTGTAAGATGATGGAATAAAGTGATTGTATGCTCCATATAACAGAGTGCATGCGTTTGCCATATAATTGTTCCTATTTGTAGAAGTTTGACAATGACAATAAATAGCAAATATTGTTCAAGTCATGAGTCACATGTTCACATCTTTTATTATATTGTGAAAAAAAGTTCTCAGCGCAAAAGTCCTTGGCTCTCGAAAGACATGTCCGAAAACTAGGAGCGTGTCTACGTCTGTTGAGAAGGAAAGATCAACAGTGGGGTACTGTGCTGTAAACGTCACATCGAACTCTAACCTACTATTACTTTAAAACTATCCTTTTCATTAAATTAGACTTTTCAGCTTTTCTTCTAATATACTGCTCAGTTAAGCCTCATTTGTGGCTTAAAATAATTGTGAGAGTAATTGGGATTTGGGTCTGGCCTTTTTGTGAGCTTGACGGGATTTTTACATTGGTCAAAATATAATTTACTGTCTACTACTAAAGGGCTGCAGACATATATAATGCATATTTGCCAACTCTCCCGGAATGTCCTGGGGGACTCCCGAAATTTGGGTCAGTCTCCCAGACTCCCGGGAGAGTAGGCAAGTCTCCCGCATCCGGCAAATACCTGGCAAAAATAACGCGAATTGCGTCATTTTGGCCCCGCGCCCCCTCATCAAAACAACATTTCTGAAGCGGTGGGTGGGGCCAAAATGACGCGATTGACCATGCCCCGCCCCCTCCTGCCCTCTAGTCATACCCCCTGTCCGGGATCTCCTGGACTTCAGTGCATTAAAGTAGGAAAGTATGATATAATGGAGGCATAGATTATTGATATACAGATTATTGATATACAATATATATCTCCTTTTTTGACCCACATAGGATTTATATTGTCACTGCGCAGACATTCATTGTATATTTAAGAATTGTGTGTGCTATATCAATCTTACTTCATGTAATATGGTACACTAGGAGACAAGAAAGACTGAGAGGTTATTATTATTAGTAAAGATTGATCTATTATTTTGATCTCCTAGGGCTAGATTTACTAAACTGCGGGTTTGAAAAAGTGGAGCTGTTGCCTATAGCAACCAATCGGATTCTAGCTTCCATTTTGTAGAATGTACTAAATAAATGATAGCTAGAATCTGATTGGTTGCTATAGGCAACATCTCCACTTTTTCAAACCAGCCGTTTAATAAATATACCCCCTAATGTGTTTTGGAGAATCAATAAAATATAAACACACCAATCTGATACCGACTTCAAGAGAAGGTCTGTTGAGTTTATCATAGTTTAATTCACAGATTTTCTTTAATTTTTCACATGCTTTATTTTAATATTTTGCCTTTAAAGACCAGTATAAGTATGGGTTGATACATTTTTAATAAATTCAGAATAAAAAGTGATTTTACGATTGTTTAGTGGACGGAAGGGCCTCAAAAACCAGCCTTAATCCTGTGACTAACCTCACATGATAAATTCTGTATCTATTGGTCATTCATTACTGAACAGCAGCTAGTGGGAGAAAAATGTGTCATGTTCAAAGTATAGGGTGAAAGAGATTTAGGGCTAGATTTACCAAGCTGCGGGTTTAAAAAAGTGGGGATGTTGCCTATAGCAACCAATCAGATTCTAGCTTTCATTTATTTACTACATTCTACACAACGACAGCAAGAATCTGATTGGTTGCTATGGGCAACTTCCCCACTTTTTTAATCCCACAGTTTAGCAAATCTAGCCTTTAGAGCAGCTTAGACCGTCTACTAGAGATGCTAAACACTAAATATTTTTTTTGAATAAATAAAAATATATTTAAACATTTATTTTATTTCATTGAACTGCAAACACTACTATTCTTTTATTTTGTCAAATCAATATATGTGCAAGAAAATAAAAGAAAAAGAGTACTCCCTTGACAAAGCTATAGGTGAAACAAACGTTGGGAAGTGACGTCATTCCTGACATCACGGAGCCCGACATTGGCGTTTGGCATCGGCATTGAATGCTGGAGAAACAAGTCCTAGATCATTCTTAGATCATTTCTATACACACAAGAATTATGACTGGGGAATACCCTTCATCCAAATATAGGATGCCTGTGTGTATGTATGTGGGATTATGAATGTATCAGCACAATAGATATGTCCATAAGCAGTGCCAATCAACTTATGGGAAAGGCTTGACACAGCAGACCGTTTGTGACTCATACTTAGGAGGAATCAAGCGCAATTAGGTGTATGTGTTAAATCAGGATGCAGCAATATAGGTGATAAACATTAGAACCTGGTGCATAGCACCATATAACTTTATATAAACACATTGGACCTCATTTAGAGTTGGACGCAAAGTCTGTTTTAGGCGCATTGAACAAAAAAACACTACCACGCATGTGCAGCAAGCATCAAATCCGCCTGCATCTTAGACGCAATTAACACTTGCGACAGCTTGCGACTCACTGAGAGAGAATGGGAGGAACGCGGAATTGTGAAGGCGTGACCATGTAAATACATCCTAGTCGCAGTGAGGCGCAGACGCAACACACGTCAAAAAAGGGCTAAAGCTGTGCGGCAGGAATCAGGTGGTGCAGGCGGTTAGCTAGCTGCAGGAACTGCTCGCAGCTCGGTAGGGTATTACGAGTGGAACGCGACTGGGGTTGCTTACCACTCGTAATACCCTACCAAGCTGCGGCACACTCCCACTCCTACAGTTCTTAAACGGACTTTGCGTCCGACTCTAAATGAGGTCCATTACCTGAAATCATAGACTAGCACATGTGCATATATCAATTGTCTCCTGGAAAGTTGAGTCTGTTTACATATGTGACCACTCCCACAATCATCTAACTTTGGACTCTGAATAATTCCAATGAGCAAATAAAAGACCCAATATCTCATATTCTTATCAGGACACCCAGTATTGATCAACTATTAGGTGGAATACTGTGTGAATCATATTAAAATACATAATGGGTGACTATAATATATGTAGAAGGTTTTGCTCTAATATTAGCTGGTAACGCTGAAGGGTTTCTTTATTATCTTTTAATACATATTAGGTTTACATGCATATACATTATTATTTTTAACCAATATTTCACCTTTGTGTCTGAAAATTAACAATTTTAGTCAGGTTTTCAATAAAATTTAGTTTTAATATGTGATGCTTTTTCTGGGGACTGGAGTGTCTCTCCTGTTTCTTTTTCTTTTCTTTTTTTCTTTCTTTCTGACTATTAACATATGAGAGAACACCTCATCTGTATATGATGGCATTAGTTTATAATTAACAGATGTTAGTCCTCTCTTTGAGTGACTACACTCCTGTGTTTCGTTATCTCCCAGTTTCTCCCTTTTTTCCATAGTGATAGATGCAGCTTGCATGCAGAAACTCAGATAATTTCACTATAGAACATACTTGAAAACTCTCCCGTAATGTCCGGGAGACTGCCGAAATCCGGGTCAGTCTCCCAGACTCCCGGGAGAGCAGGCAATTCTCCCGCATCCGGTAATACCTAGCAAAATGATGCGATTTGCGGTGAATCGCATAATTTTGGCCCCACCCCAGCATCAAAACATAATTTCGGAAGCGCGGACAGGGCCAAAATGACGTAATTGGCCACGCCTGCCCCTCCCACCCTCTGGTCACGCCCCCTGTCCAGGATCTCCCGGACTTCAGTGCCTAAAAGTAGGCAAGTATGCTATAGAAAAGTGCCAGTATATACTCCATATATTACAAAGACTATGGAAAAGATAAAATAACAATAAATCATTTCAAATAAGCCTATAGCAAAGCAGAATTTGTATTATAATTTTCAAATATTTAATTTTAAAGTATAGTCAGCGTTCCTAATGTCTTCTAAAATTGTTCCCAACTGACTTACAGATATATTTATAATCATTCAGAAAACAGCTATGATTATGGGACTGAGTCATTAAGGAAAGCAAAGCATAAAAAAGGAGACTTAATTCTTACAAATGGTGACAGAATATTTGATGTAAATGAGATCAAGTGACAAGCAGTATGGTTTACTATAAAGACAGAGACTGACTCATACTGCACAAAACAAAGGTGTTAGATTTTAGGAAGGCTGACTTTGGAGATATGGGAAAATGTGTAGGTGACTCTTTGGCAGAACGAATAACTTGAAAGGAGTGCAGGAGAGGTGGGAAAAATTAAAAGTGTAATACTTAAAGCAACTGACCTTTGTATCAAATGGGTTAAGAAAAGCACAAGAAAAAGGAAGCCAGTGTGGTTTGCAAAAGAAGAAGCAAGTATTGTGAAAAAAAAATGGCCCTTAGGAAATATAAGCAGACTCAGAATAATGAAGACAAAGATGTTTTAGACAGAGGGAGGCTAAGAAGGTAATCAGATGTGCAAAGGCTCAAGCTGAAGAGAAATGGCCCAGTCAGTAGGTAAAGGGGGGACAACTGTTTTTAGTTATATTAGTGAAAGAAGAAAAACAAAAGGAGGAATAATAAGAGTGAAGACAGAGTGAGAGTCTTGTTGAGGGAGACAAGGTAATAGCAGATCATCTTAATAATTATTTTTGCTCAGTGTTCACTACAGAAAGAGAAGGGAATGGGCCACAGTTAAGTTGCAAGTACAGTATATTAATAAAAATGAGAAGGGAAAGGGGGGACATGATAGAAACTTTCAAATATATCAAGGGTTTTAACAAGGTGCCAGGGGGAAACATTCTTCAAAGGAAGAGAAGTATTAGAACACGAGGACATGTACTGACACTGGGGGGAAGTAGGTTCAGAGGAAATTTGAGGAAAAACTACTTCACAGAAAGCGTAGTGGATAAGTGGAATAGCCTCCCATCAGAGGTAGTAGAGGCCAATACAGTAGAGCAATTTAAACATGCTTGGGATAGACATAAGGATATGCTTGCAAAGATTAAAGGACCAAATAGGGTTTGAGGTTACCATAGGTAAATTAAAGAAATGGGCAGACTAGATGGGACAAGCGGTTCTTATCTGCTGTCAAATTCAATGTCTCTATGTTTCTATGTAAGGTGTAACTTTGCCCCTTGGCAAAACCACATTGCATTGGAGGGGGAGGTAAATTTATAATGTGGGAACAGATGTATAGTTTGGGTAGGGCATGTCCTAGATCAACTTTAAATTTTAGTGTAAAATTAAAGCTATCAAGTATTTGTGCTCCACAAGAAAAAGCATGTAGTATTTTCCTTATGGGCAAAAGAATAAACTAATTTGCACCCCTTGCATTGTAACATGGTTTGTCCAGGACCAAATTTACTCCTTTTTTTGCTTTGCTCTCCTTAATGACCCAATGTGTTCAGGGGACTTTAGTTCCCATCATCTAGTTCTTATTTCACTAGAAAACATCTAATGCCATAAGCTGAGTTATTAGGTAGTTTTCTCTTGCACTCCCATCTTCCTCTGGCTCGTCTGTCTGCAAATGAGCAGCTGCTTTCCTTGTCCACATCCTGACCTGAACACAGAAATAACTTAAGTGTGGTTAGTTCTGCATTAACATCAGAATCTTTCACGTCCTTGCGGCCTGTAAAGTGTCACGTCCTTCCACACAATATATTTCAGATAGGCATCAAAGGGAAAATATACCTTATTTAATGCGAGATATGGGGAGATGGAAATGAGCTTCGGCCAAGAAACATTAAAAGAAAAGAGCTGTGAGAGTGTGTGTTGTAAAATGTGTTTCTTTTATTTAGACACACAAACAGATTTATATATTTTTTAATACCACTGTGTCAAGTTGACCCATATGGAATGATTTTACTAGAAAATCATCTAGATCAATAACCTATTATTAAAATCTTGCTGAGGCGAATCAGTGATATTGGCATGGAGTAGTAAGAGTTAGCATACCACTTCGGCAGCCCAGTCACTCATCAATATCACGTACATGCGCACTGGATCTGAAAGCCCAGATACAGACTTGAGCATTCAGTTCTATTATTGAAAAAAAAAATTTAATAGTAATAAAAATATCTAAAAATATGTAAAAATAAAAAAAAAGTTTACAATATTTTTAAACCATTGTCGAATGAAAAATAATGCTTTATTAAAATAATAAAGCTTTTATTTTCTTTAATTATTTTCTGTTATCGCCATCCTGAGATAGCGTTAACAGAAGAAGGATTACGGCAGGATTTGTACCGCCCAAATCCATGTTAAATAGGCTTCCCCAAGGTTTCCATGAGGAATCTTTCGCCAGCAAGGCTAGTAGTTTCTTGTTGCCAGTGGGTTCTATCACTCGCAATCAATAAGCGTGCTATTGTCGGCGGTGACCCCTTGATGAATAGGGCAAAGCCCTATTTACGGTAAATACACGCATATTCAACTGAGATAAGACTTTTCTCCCTATAACAAACAGTCCCCTAAGGATATACAGTTTTGTGGTTAGCGCCCTTCTAAATACTTATATCTGCTGCTCCTTGTTAAAAAACAAATAATCAAATTAGCAAAAATAGGAGCGCAAAAAAGTTTGATACTTAAGAATCAAAATCAGTGGGCTAATTGGTATGTTATGCCACTTAGTATAATAAATTAGATCAGAAAGGGGGATGATAGGTGCATATATATCTCATTTACCTCTAATAGGGCAGTTATTTAAAAAGAGGGAGATGTACTCTCTACTCTCACCCTCTTAGTAATCAAGGGCAGTATATATATATATATATATATATATATATATATATATATATATATATATATATATATATATATATAATGCAGTTTATATGCTAATTAGCCATAAAGAAATCTCAATAACTAAAAAATGTAATACGTACAACAGTGTTGAAAAAAATAACTGGATACAAACAATGTAAAAATGGTAAAATAACGTGGCATACCATGCCAATTAGCCAATTGATTTTTGATTCTTAAGTCCCCTAAGGATCTTATTATTATTGTTTTTTATAGGGCGCCACGATATTCTGAAGCACTGTATAGTGTTACACATTATATGTAGAACACAGTTGAACAATATGAACAAATAGCTAAATAACAAAAATATTGGACAAATATAAAGCATACTACATAACATACAAGAAGCAAATAGAAGGACAAACATCTTGAGAAGAAGAGAACCCACAAGAAAGCAGGAGGACAGAGGGCACTGCTCCTGAGAGCTTACAATCTAAGGGGGAAGAGTCCTCCAATAGGGGAGAAACATTAAAATGTATTTGATGGAACATCTATAACATTTATGACACTATTAAAAAGTCTTCAGTTAATATGTAAAAACATGTTTGTTTAGTCCTTTTTTAGTCCTCTTTTTATGAAAATTATAGTTTTTATTATTGTTCTCTATTGTGTTTAGCTGAGATAATTTTCCACTTTTTAATGATACAGTCAGACGTAAATACCTATAAAAAAACAACTGTATGCATTCTCTAAAAGTTATAGCTGCTAGTTATTGCTAATAATTCATGCCATTGATGGACAACTTATAATTATTTTCCCTGTAAACAGATCTGTTTGGACACCCAAGGAGTGGTGAAAGATTACACATTATTACTACATACAGAAATATAATGTATTTGTTTTGGTTTTACTTGAAAGTAAGATCATTATCAGATTATAGAATATTGTTTAAAAAATGACAGGGCAACATTTGGTTTTGCTTTGATGATTAAAGAGTTGAGTCACTGATTTTTATATGAGTGTATCATGATCTGGCAAGTGTACTAGCTGGCGAAGTGTAAATTAAACATCAGTTAATGGCTGTTATAACTACTATTCCTGATACCAAAAGCCGCCTAAAGCTAGGTACACACTGAAGGTTTTTCATTATTATACTAGGTGGCATATCATACTAAATTAGATCAGAAAAGGGGAAAAAGGGGATGATAGGTGCATATATATCTCATTTACCTCTAATGGGACAGTTAATTAAAAAGAGGGAGATGTACTCTCTATTCTCATCTCCTTAGTAATCAAGGGCAGTATATACACACACACATATATATATATATATATATATATATATATATATCTACTATATAAATACCTAGTGGCGTGTGTGGAAAAAAAACAAGCTGCAGCGCCACCTGCTGGGCAGAGTTATACACTGACCTATATATTTCTTGAAGGAGAAGTGACAGTTGGGAGTGGTTGGTGGTTGTCGGGGGTGACAGTGGGAAGTTATATATGTATGTAATGAGCTCATGTATAATTAGTTATAGTATAATATGGCTGCAGGTATATAATCCAGTTTATATGCTAATTAGCCTCAAGAAATCTCAATCACTAAAAAATGTAATACGTACAACAGTGTTGAAAAAATAAGTAGATACAAACAATGTAAAAATGGTAATATAAGGTGGCACACCATGCCAATTAGTCCACTGATTTTTGATTCTTAAGTCCCCTAAGGATGTTATTATTATTGTTTATTTATAGGGTGCCACGATATTCTGCAGCACTGTACAGTGGGGTATTACACATTATATATAGAACACAGTTTTTCAGCCAATTATGAGGCCAATCATCCGATAAACGACCGCTGGGGCCACACATCGCGTTAGTGTTTATACTCATACGATGAACGACAATCGTTCCAAAGTGCCGATTGTCGTTTCATTTGGTTGGTCGTACTGGTTAATAATCTCGTTCCAAACACCTGCCGATCATGTAGTGTGTTTGCGCTCACGATCTCCATAGAGTTTACAGAGTCATGATCTTTTCAGCGGATGCCGGCAATGAACATGCCCTGGTGAACAAATGTAGCGAGTGCTGTAGATGGAATAGTTTGTTTGCTAGTTCTGAGACTGAAAATTTTGTTTTAGAATCACAGAGGCTAACGAAATTCGTAAGGACATGTGGATAGTTATAACAAGGTGGTATTAATCAGTGTGACAGGAATGAGTGAACGAGTGACTATTGTGCTGTCATTCTCTAAACGACTACTGGACCAGAAGAGCACAGATCTGAAGGTAAATTTGTTTAATGTGTGCATGAATTGTCCAATTGATTGGACCTTCAGTCGCAGGTACAATCGTTGTAGATAACAAGTCTGTCGGACAATTCTTCAATGTGTATCTAACCTAACTGTATTAGGTGAGTTAAACGGCAACCAATACTAAAATACAATTGGAACCACAGTGGTTGACTTTTCAGAGGGGAAGGTAACTCTATTAGTTGTGGTGGGTGAGACCATAACAGTCTACCGCAAGTATGATTATACAAATCAGTTCATCATGCCCTGGTGGGTGGTGTGAGATGATGCACATTGTTTCATCATACCACAGTTGGCGGGGCACAATGTTGTGATTAAAGAATGATACTAGTAACACATTTAAAGACACAAATGAAGCTTGATCGTTATTTCAAGACAAAAATGAAAAAGTTAAGATTAAATTAAGGAAGTGGTCTAAAAGTTATAGTAAAGTGAACTTTGGATTTGAAGAGCTTTTATTTTACTTTCCTGACAGAAAGTGGAAAGTGCTGACATTGTCGGATTGGGTCATGAAGGGCTCACCAGGGGAATGTATTGGAGGAGCCTGTGACAGGACGGACCGCCTGTCTGTTGTTGATGGGAACCGACTGAGCTTACTTTGCCACCGTTCCCTTTTGTTATCCCAAATGCACCCTCTTGCCGCAGTAGGAGGGCTTATAATGCTGCCTCCACTGAGCTCCTTTATGGCGCTCAGAACGACGTTCCTTCTGGGTAACTGTCACTCCTAGTGTACTCCTGTGCTGTTACACTTGGGCTGGTAACTCTGGACCTCTTACTATGGATCCAGATTGCTGTGGATGGATCCTCCCTGGCCTATCATACTGACCAGAGCGGCAGGTAGCAGGCAGAGCGGTGGTACTGGAAAAGCTTGGGTCCAAACCTCAGAATCAGCCGGAGAACGGATTAGATTTTAGGGTCTAATCGGCAGGTCACAGGATTATAGCAATATTGAAGAAGTTGTCAAGCAGGTCTTTGAAGCAGAGTGATGTTTATTGCTCAAGTGTCCTGACAAGGACAGTCCCACTGATTTAAGGTATCAGTGGTCAGGTCAGATGGAACATCAGAATGATACATACTCACACAGCTCATCTTTTATACAGTTCCGAAATAGTCTATTTTTAGAATCAGGATGTACTCTATTTACACAAACATGGATTTACATGCATTGCAAAGCCACTAATATTTATACTTAGCTATAAAATTCTTAAAAACCTTGCTGTGATTTCCTGGATCTTATTTCAGAGGCAGGAGACTCACTAGCAAGTCAAAAGGTCTGGCTGGCATGAATACTTCAGACAGTCGCCGTATACACATTTCCACAGAACAACAAAAAACCCAAAACACGCCACTTCCCCACATCACAATACACCAAATGCTTGGTAAACACAGGCTCATTGTATCAGATATATGCATCAGAAATAGGCATATCCTATAGCAAGGTTAAACAGAAAAAACAACGTTTCTACCCTGGTCTTAGAGATAACGATTTCCTATCTCACAATATGCACAATATTAAAAATAAGTGCACGTGCAATTACATAAATAAGTGCCCTGCGCTTTTTGCTTTAAATAAATTTTTACCAAAAGTTATTTAATAGCGATCCAGC
This sequence comes from Mixophyes fleayi, assembly GCF_038048845.1. Taxonomy (NCBI): domain Eukaryota; kingdom Metazoa; phylum Chordata; class Amphibia; order Anura; family Limnodynastidae; genus Mixophyes; species Mixophyes fleayi. Next base: position 15,958,208 of record NC_134411.1, on the reverse strand, counting down.
CACAGAGCCCATTTAATATTGTGTGTGCGCAGCTGAACGGGCAAGGCCAGCCACCAGAGGGACAAGGTCAGCAACTAGAGGAGATGTGGGAGGGGGGCACATTTTTCCTTTTGGTACTTGTTAACTATACGGATATCATTGTAGCTCCTCAGCATTGCGCTGCTTCTTCCTCTTGAACTGCTTTTTTATAATACCCCGCTGCCAGGGGGATTAAATCATCACGTCAGCAGGCAGCAGAAGATTTGAAAATAGAGGCTCAAGTGGAAGCAACAGTATAATTAACAAGTACCAGAAGAAAAACATTTTTTTATTAAGGTAAAAAAAAAAACATTTACTATAATATAATTTATATAGCACATATATTTAAACAAATTTGCACCATCTGAAAGTTTTTTTAATTCTAAAAATAAAAACATTAATATATTTGTAATAGCAATATATTAAAAAAATACTGTACATGCACTTACCTATACCAAGGTTAAGGTAATCTCTTCTATCTTTCTTTTTCGCTTTCTGTTTCTGTCTTCTCTCTTCTGATGTTTCGTACTATCGATAAATGTATGAAAGAGCGATTTCTGCAAATTGCCGGAAATCAGCGACTTTGCAGGGAAAACATAAAGTGGTGATGCCTTGTAAAGGCAAGTTTGCCTTTACTGCACTGAGTAAACAACAGAAATTCAGTGCTGCATGAGTACCAGCTATAGCATACACTAAATATAGGAAAATACTCCGAGGCATAGTTTATATATGACAGGAGTACTGAGAGTGAGGTCAGGAACAGCAAACAATTGATGAACTGTCACCAGTCTGTTTGAAAAATAGACTATAATGATCAGGCACGGGTGTTCAGGATCCAGAACAAATGATGAGGACTTAACCCCTTGCAGACAGGATATACACATACACAGTGGCACACACACAAACACTCACCCATTTTTCATGCACACTGACACACACATTGACTCCCACTCTACGCATTTATCATACGCAATAACTCATATTCATTTATTACACACACACTGACATACAAACACATACAAACCCACACACACCTCTTGCTGGTGTGCTTGCCTCACAATTCCTCAGTGCAGGTAAGGGGCATGCTGTGTTCCAATTGGCTGAGTGACTGTGTATTGTCACTCAGCCAATCAGAGCACAGCAGGGTTGTTGGGAAGTTCCTGCCTGAGCAGGAAACTCCTCAGTATTACAGAGCTGCACAGCCTGCTCCTCCACTTTCTCCACTTTGGAGCACAGCACTAATGACAATTTGTGGGTCCCAGGGTGATCGCATGTTGATCCTTTGTGCATGGTTTTGGCACGACAGTGGGGCCCACAGAGGAGTTTCCTGGTGGGTCAGTCTGACCCTGAGTGCAATTACTTCCACATATTTCCATTCTCCCCAGGAATTCTGTTTTTCAAAGGGCAGTTCCATTTTACTACTGTAAAAAAGTGATGTGGTATATGATTTTGGATCATAGTTGGACAGCTTGGGGGTGTAGTCTTGATGTTAGTTTTGAAGCCACCAAAACCCTTATTCACTCTCTTGTAATCTCTAGCCTTGACTACTGTAACCCCCGTCTCTCTGGTGTACCTGACTCTCACCTTGCCCCTCTTAGGTCTATGCTCAATGCTGCTGTTCACCTCATTTTTCTCTCTCCCCCGCTCTATCTCTGCTGTCCCCCTCCACCAGTCACTACATTTGCTCCCCATGGCCTACATAGTTAAATTTAAACTTCTCATCCTCACCTTTAAAGCTCTAAACCCCCCCACATCTGAACCTTATCTCTACCTACACACCTCGCCTCTGCCACTGACCGTCGCCTCACTACTTCACTGATTACTTCTTCCCACTTTGTCCCATCCAGGACTTTGTTCGGGCTGCTCCTCAGCTGTGAAATAATCTCCCATGCTCCATCAGGTTAGCCTCTACTCTCAAAGGCTTCAAGCATGCACTTAAGACTCATTTCTTTATTCAAGCCTATCAGCCTTCCTCCTAACTCCTTTGTCCCAAGTTTCTCCCCCAGTTGGTGTCACCCTATTTGTGTCTCTCCATTTCCTTTAGGATGTAAGCTCTCACGAGCAGGACCCTCTTTCCTTGAGTTTTGCTTCTACTATTCCATCACCCTCTGCACCTCTTGACCTGCTTCCCTAGCCCTGTTTTCTAAAGCTTAAATTACTACTAGATCCCGCGGATTACTACCATCATTCTCACTCACTGTCCTCATATAATTTGATGCACATTACCATGTTACCTGTATTTGTATTCATTCAGCAGGTCTTTGTATTTTTTTCTTTTTTATGTGTCATGTTATGCGTTATGGATCACTGCTTTCTGTATTTGTCATGTACGGCGCCACAGACCCTTTGTGGCACCTTATATATATAAACGATAATAATAATAATCAGTCTATGCAGATTGTGAGCATGGCATAGAGACCTTGTTTTCAAATTAGAAGATATGTGTTTTACAGAATAAACACGTACCCCACACCATGTTTGCTACCCAACACATGAGTGGGTTCAGGAAAAGCAGGGACTTGTACACCTGTAGGGGCTGCAAGAGGAACAGCTCCCAAGGTGCAGATGGTGGTGTTTAGCACCAGTGGGTAAATCTGATGCAAATCTGATGCAAATAATTATGTTTCAACCACTTTAGGTAGAATGTTCTTGCCAGGGAATGTTATTGCCCGATATATACAGTATATTTTTGTATATACAGTGCCTATATAAAATCATAATTCCCTGTAAAAATCAGTACCTTTGTCACATTATAACATGGAAATTTAAAAAAATTAAATCAAACTTTTTCCAGCTTTATTAACACATTTCGCATTACAACATTCAACTAATGGAAAAAAAGGCAACAGTTCTGAAAATAAATAAAAGATGTGAAAAACTAGAATAGCAGGGTTGGAAGAATGATCAGTCCCCTGATTTAATACTTTACAGAGCCACCTTTTGCTGTAAATACAGCCACCAGTCTGTTTGGATATGTCTCTACCAGCCTTGTGCACCTAGATTGGGGAATATTTGCCTATTCTTCCTTGCAGAATTGTTCAAGTTCAGACAAATTTTGCGGTGAGCAGAATGGACTGCTCTCTTCAAGTCCATCAAGAGATTGTCTTATAGATTTAAGTCAGGGCTTTGACTTGGCCCGTCAAGGACATTCATCTTCCTATCCTTAAGGCACTGTGTTGTTTTCTTGGCATTATGTTTAGTGTCATTGTCGTGCTGGAAGGTGAATCACCTACCCATCTTCAGTTTCTAGCAGAGGGCCGCAGGTTTCCCTCAAGAATTTTGGTGTACTTGGAAGCATCCAAAAATTCACACATCATTCATAATCATTAACTTGATGATGATGACTGTCGTCTCTGCACATTTAAGTTCATGTTGCTCACACAAACACATTTTACTTACTATGCAAAGTCGTAGGTATTTTAAGATACCTACAGCTCCAAATACTATGTAAAATGTGTATTTAGATTTTTTTACAGAATTTTTAAAGCCTACGTTTCTTGCATAAATTGTGTCCAACTCTACATGAGGCACCCAGAGCACATCCTAGTGACAGATATACACTACAGAGAGTGTTCTGACCGCTATACACTACCAAGAGCATCCCAGTGACCAATCTGAAATACAGAGAGAATCCTACAGAACACCATACAATGCAAAATTATCCTAGCACCCTAAATACAATACAGAAAACATTCTAGAGACCACTATATAACACAGAGAGGATCATTGTGACCATCATACAATACAGAGAGCATGCTAGTTACCACCATACAATGCAGAGCATGGGCACTTTCCCCCCCAACCCCTCCTGTCACAATTGTGCAAATAGCCAATCCTCCCTCTAAATCATCCAAATGATCCAAAAATTATTCACTCTGTTAATTATTTTATTAGCATTTTCATTTTTATAAATATACATAGAGTAGTCATTTATGTTGTATCTGTAAGTCTACTGTGGTTTGTGCATGTGTCTATCAATGCCTTAAAAAATGTATCCTTATATAAAAGATATTAAAGGGTTTGTTTAATTTTAAACACCTACCCCTGTTTAAATTAATCCCTCTCCACAGAAAGAGCTTTGGTGGAAACCTCCTTTCTGGGAAGTATAACCCAAATATTTCCCCAGTGAATAACGGGGAGGAGACTTCAGCATGATAGTGATGACTTTGTGGGAGATGTCCACTGCCTAAGCTGGATGTGTGCAGTGAAATCAGCACCTGATTTGTCAGGAGCCATGGTCATCTAATCAGGTTCCACGTTGAACCCTTTTAGACAGGTCAAGTCTATCAGTGCTCACAGTTTTTTCCTCTATCTGCCTTCAAACACAAAGCTATAGCAACTCAGTTTAGGCAACAGTGGATGTGCATCAAAGGGTACCCTGCATAATTCTACATTTCATTGAATTTTAACCTCATTTTGCATTTGACAGTAAAACTTCCCATGCTTCGCCAGCAGAATGTAACCTGAAGTGTTTTGTACAAAATACCCCTATTATTTTTGTTCCACCAGAGATCCCCAGTCTTACAAAAATAAATAAGCAACCTGAAAATATTATTAAAATCCGTCCATGCACTGCAGACCACCAAGGTGAAATTATCAAAGTAGGCTCAACTGCACTACCAGCCAATCACAAGCATTTACCCACTCTAGCTGCTTATGATTGGGTGGTGGGAAGGTCAGTCCAGGAGAATTCAATCTTTAGTTATTTTACTTTGGTAGTTTATAGTGTGCGGAATGGTCATTTTTTGGGGGATTTTTCAGGTTTATTTTCCCATTCGGACTACAAAGGATCAAGGAAAATATAATACTTTACAGCCAATAAACTGATGAACAAGAATATTGTGGGGCATTTCATTCCATTTTATTTGATAATTGGGCATGGTTGTTTTATATTTTTCACTCTTTTGTATAATGGTATAATGAGGAGAGGGCTTAGGGACCTGTTCATTATACTAGGACTACTGGGGTGGAAAAGTTGCTATATGTGCAAGAGACATCAGGTGACATTGTTAATGACTCTTCTCAACTTATTAAGGTATTCAATTGTTAAGTAAAAGTGTGAAAAATAATATCTACAGCTTTGTGCTATAGCTAAATAAACATTTGCAAAAAGAACATGTATTTGTTTTTTTTATATACTCAAAACATAAAATAGCTAATAATGAAATATATTTGTTACATTAATTATATAAGGGTAACATGTGGGCAGACTTCTGGAAAAGTGTATATTTTACTTCTTTTTTACTGGGTTCCATATATAATGGTTTAAAAAAAATGTGTATTCATTTATGCCCCCAAAAGACATCCCTATCTTTAACCACATTAGTGGTTCCAGGGTAAAAATTACATTTGGGCACCATTTCTAAAATACATGAGAGAACGCATAACCGTTCAAAAAGCAGAGTGGGTCAATTATTTGCAAGGTAAAAAAAATAATATATATATATATATATATATATATATATATATATATACATATATCGGTGTATATAGACATATAGATATATAGATATATAGATATATATACATAGATATTTATCTCAGGATGTCTATAGTAGGGTATGAATTTTGGTAGGGATCCATATGAACATTGTTGTGGTGTGTGGACAGGTGCGGAGAAGTATATATAGTAAGATTAAAGAATAGATGATTATGGTCAGGAAGAAAGAAAAGGTAGTTTGAAAAATTGGTAATTAGCCATTAGAATGAGTGCAACAGTCATCACACAGCAAGAGTTCAAAGGAGAAGGTTAAAGAGAGAAGCATGAAAGCACTTGGAATGTTAAAATCTGTCTGTCATACAAGAGAGAATTAAAGTTATCCAGGTAGAGAAGGCATCAAGGAAACATGAGAGTGAACCAGGATGGTAGTAGATGACAGACCAAAAAATCCCAAGAAAAAAAAAAGGGACATAAAGTAAGTGATGAGATGAGGGTCAGTTGGAGTTGGAACAGAATGCAGAATCCTATGATATCTAAGGGCTAAAATGTATATATGTGTGTGTGTATATATATATATATATATATCTATAATATAAATGTCTAGTGGCGTGTGTTAGTCTGTCTGTGTGTGTGTGGAAAATATAAAATCAAGCTGCAGCGCCACCTGCTGGGCGGAGTTATACACTGACCTACTAAATTCTTAGTGTGTGTGGGAAAAAAAATCAGAAAGGGCTGAAATTTGGTATACTAAGATGTTTTTCATTTAATTTAATTTGTTAATTGTTAAAAGTGTTTATAAAGATTTTAAAAAATTATATATACATTTCTTGAAGGAGAAGTGACAGTTGGGAGTGGTTGGTGGTTGCCGGGGGTGACAGTGGGGAGTGGTTGGTGGTTGAGGCCTGGGCTATGGCCCAAATGCATGACAAGAACCTTTTTAACACCTTAAGTAGCTTGATTTGACTAGAATGCATGAGTATCATGCACGGGTTAACTTGTATATATATATATATATATATATATATAAAGAAAGAGAGAGAGAGAGAGAAAGTTTTTTACACTCATATATTTTTTGCAAGGATAAAAAATATGCACCTTCTGTTGATTCCTCCACCAATTTGGAGCACCTCTGGCATAATCCTTGAATCAGAATATAGTCAGATGGCCCACCTTGGGTCTCCTCACATTGTCATGTGCAAGCTAATTCTTGAGGCATATAAATCTGCAAGTATGTGTTTGTGAATTAATTCCTAGAAATAGTGTGACATGGCTCACTGATCAGAGGAACTGGTTAAATCAATGTGTTTGCTTATGTTAAACTGCTGCTGTACAGATTCCAGCTCTCACCCCTCGTGTGGATCCAGCTCTCTTCAGCCTATTCCTCGGAATTACCTAGTGGCTATTTGGGATGGAAGGTGACTGTTCTGAGTCTTTCAACTTATGGAGCATTCTCTGTGTCCCTGGGTACAGGCTTCCAGTTCCAGGCTTGACACAGATTCTGAGTCCTGAGTTGCACAAAGCCAATTCCAGGTTTATCCAGTTCAGGAGATAGTCACCTCTGATAATCTGCTGCCTGAGTTCGGTGCCTTCATAGTCCCAGTTTTGGTACTATAATCTTCTGAGTTTCTGGATCCTTGGGGATGCTGAATCTCTGGTCTTGGGTTCAGTCTCTCTGTTCCTGCGTCCAGGTTCCAGTCTATCAGGTCCAGATTTCAATTGCTTATTACAGTGCTGAGTCCAGTCCCTCTATGAGCAAGACCTTCATCCGGCCTCCTAGTTTCCACTTCATCCCTGCCACAGCTAGTCCCAAGGGTCCCGAGACGGATCCCAGAATCCCTATTGCCGTGACAGGCAGAATGGGAGTGAGCGTTGGATGAAAGTAGGCAATGTGCAGTAAGACGTGCCAATGTAGTTGTAGCCGATTCAAGTCCTGGGCTTCTCTAAATTACTTTTTTTAGCTGTATCATTTAAACCAGCTACAGGGTATTAGTGCCGACTCATAGTTATGACTGTCATGGCATTGTTTTTCTATTAAAAAAACTACATGTTTGCGCCACTAGATAACAAAGAACATTTGTATGCAAGTAAGAGAGAATATAAAAATGCATTGTGGGACTGACTCACCAAGAAATGTCCCGTTATGTGCTATATTTTGCATGAAATTCAAGTTTGGATGCAAATGACACTTCTGGCAGCCTACGATTTCAAGAGCGTAACTTGGGAGTGAAAGGGCATAGGCAATATACATGCCTAGGGCATGCCAAGATCAAGTACATGCACATTCGTCTGATTCAGCTCTGAGCATCTCTGAGGTGACTTTTAGCTTTATCACTGGCACCAGCTACAGAGCAGGTGTAAGTTTGATAGTTATAACAGACGCATATGCATGACAGAACATGTGTTTGCAAGTAAGAGCAACTGCAAAAATGCACTTTATGTACAGAACATCCTGATATATGTATTTTATTTAAAAAAAATATAAAAAAAGTTATTTTATTTTTTTATTAATGAATAAGAGTGTTTTTCTTTATTTTTTCCCATGCATTCTGATGGGAATTTATATTGCACATATGCACAGGGCTGCCATCAGGGGGGTACGAGGGGTACTGTTGTACCAGGCCCGGGCTCACCAGGGGGCCCGGTACAACAGCTTTTTTTCTGAAGGCAGCCCTGCATATGCATGTGCGTATTCTCTCTGTGTGCATACGGCAAATACCGTATAGCAGAGCATACTTATACCCATATTCAATTGGAAGCGTTTCTTGAGATCTGCTTCTACTTGAATACGAGTAAACGTGCATGCAATTACTGTTCGGTTTTATAAAACACAAATTGTGTTCACTTTGTGTTCATTGATGAATCAGGCCCTGTATGTAAAGTATGCATTATGAACATCATGAATTATGTATTCAATATTAAAAAAAAATACCGTATATACCCGTGTATAAGCCGAGTTTTTCAGCACATTTTTGTATGCTGAAAAAGGCCCCCTCGGCTTATACACGGGTGAACTTACCTGGTGTCCCGTCCCTCAGTTGTTAAGTTCCGCAGTGGAACGCATGTGCGTTCCACCAACAGGAAGTTCGGCATTTGGAATGCAAACTTGCGTTCCAAATGCCGAACTTCCTGTTGGTGGAACGCACATGCGTTCCACTGCGGGGGAAGGAAAAGGCTGTAGCCAGAAACTCGGCTGTGGAGCTTTGCTCCCTAGAGACTCTAGGGCGCAGCGCAGTGCCTGCTTGAGATTTACTGTAGCTGTTCCCATCGCTGCCTTCCTTTTTCGTGGAACTCTGGAGCATGGAAGGCAGGCAACACCCCCAAGTCCCACGGAATCCAGACTGAACCATAAGGATAGAGGATTTCCGTGGCACACCACATACTGGAGCGATGGCCTAATGCCACTCAATGCACCCTGAACCCCCTTACACCACCAAGGTAATTGTAACATCTTTCAACCATTTAACATGTTAAAGCCTTTTCACCACAGTGTATAGGTGCGCTAAATACATTTTGGAAAGTCATAAATTGGTTAACAATCCATTACTTAGACGACAAGCAAACAACACACATGATATAAAAATGCATATAGAGATGTAAATTAAAAACATAATAATGAATAAATCTAAAAAAATTACCAGTAGCTGCTGCATTTCCCACCCTAGGCTTATACTCGAGTCAATAAGTTTTACCATTTTTTTGTGGTAAAATTAGGTACCTCGGCTTATATTCGGGTCGACTTATACTCGAGTATATACGGTATATTTTAAACACATTTTTATTAATGATTATTGTATTATTGATCATTTATTTTTATAGAATATGGGTTTTTTTGCATTCATTTTGAAGGAAGTTTATATGTGCGTGTTCTGTCAGTTAACATACGGCAAGAATCAGTTAGGCAGAGTGTACTTACACCCAGATTCAAATTGAAACATATCTTGAGATATGCTTGGATTTGAATATTTTCAGAACTGCGCTCAAGGTCCATGCTCGGTTTTTAAACTTAAGGTGCGTCAAACATGAAATAGGCCCAATATACATAATTTTCACCCAACCACATATACATGCCTTCTGATGTACATTTATACAGTAAGAATAGATAATCATGTACGGTTAGGTACATGTAACACATCATAGGGGCAAAGATTGTATGCAGAATTTGAGATGTTTTATACATTGTAACATGGACACACTTCTGGGGATGCATACACATACAACTGCTTGCTGAATAAATGGTGCTTTTTTGTTCCCTTCACAGATAAGTAGCCCAATTTGAATTAGAGATGCTCAGGATGGGTTCCCCAAGAACCGAACACACCCAAACTTAGCAGATATGAGTACTGAGCCGAGCCGGGTCAGTACTTTCGCGCACCCTCGGAATTGAAAACGAGGCAAAACGTCATTGTTACGTCGTCGGATCTCGACTCTCGCGAGTTTTGGATTCTATAAGTACCGCCCTCCACGGCGATCTAGCGACATTTCATAGTGGGACACAGAAGGGGTAGCACAGTTCTTGGCAGTCTGTAGAGCAGTTGGGCAGCATCATAGGTAGAATAGAAAGAGGAGGAGTAGCAGTGTTCTTCAATGTCTACAGTGAAATTCAGGAGAGCTCCATTGCTAATTGTCATTGCTGAAATAGAAAGAATTAATAGGTATGGCAGGCTTAGTCTTCTAAATATGCAGTCCCATAATGTACAGTGTTATAAAGGTAACAAAAAGAGGAGAGCACCATTGCTGCATTGCAAATAGTAGGGCTGGCAGGCTTGGTGTAAATCTGCAGTCACATTGTACTGTGTTATATAGGTAATACACAAAGAGGAGACCTCCATTGTTAATTGTCAGTGGTGAAATCCAAATACTAGGGCTGGCAGGCTTGGTGTAAATCTGCAGTCACATTGTACTGTGTTATATAGGTAACACACAAAGAGGAGAGCTCCATTGCTAATTGTCAGTGGTGAAATCCAAATACTAGGGCTGGCAGGCTTGGTGTAAATCTGCAGTCACATTGTACTGTGTTATATAGGTAACACACAAAGAGGAGAGCTCCATTGCTAATTGTCAGTGGTGAAATCCAAATACTAGGGCTGGCAGGCTTGGTGTAAATCTGCAGTCACATTGTACTGTGTTATATAGGTTGTACACAAAGAGGAGAGGTCCATTGCTCCATTGCTAATTGCACCACTTTTCTTTACTGACACTGCTGTGTGGCAATGTGCCCTAGATGTGCTAGGAACTGCCGTGTGTTTGAGTCATTGCTTTGTCGCCTAGCATCCAGCCAGTTCGCTGCAGTCTTTGTTTGAAAGTGTTTAAAAATAATTTTGTGACATGTGAGGTGGTCAAAATTGACTGCAAATGACTTAAAATTAGTGTTATTAAGGTTAATAATAATGTAGGAACAAAAAACGAGCAAAATTATGTGATTTTAGCATACTTTAGCTATATTTCTAAAAAAAATACAGATCCAAAACCAAAACACATGAGGGCGGTTTTGCCAAAACCAAAACCAAAACATGAAGTGAATCCAGATCCAAAACCAAAACCAAAACACGGGGGTCAGTGAACATCTCTAATTTGAATCAGATGACACCAGGCCACCTAACTCTGACTAGACTCAGTCTTTCTCTCTAGACACCAGCAACTATCTGGCAATGAACAATGAACAAGACAAATTTTTATATTTTACACTCCTCCCACAGTCCTATCATGATTGGCAGGTGACTGAGAGTGCAGCCAGGACAATTGATGTCACTCTGTATGTGCAGACAAAAGACAAAAGACAAAAGAAATTATAGTTTGGCGATCTGAAACAAACAATATATAAGTCACTATGTGTCAGCTTATACATAAGTAGGAGAATTTTGTGCACAACATTGCTATACTGGAATAAGCTCACCTGCCAACGTCAAGGCATCTTCACCACCCTGTGTTGAGCACATTCAGAGGTAATCTTTACAAGACAAATTTCATAGTTTGTTATTACTGTTGTTCAGTGTTGCTATATCTGAGCAACCAAATCCAGTATTTGGCAGTACTATAATATTAAATGCTGTATTTTACTGAGCTGTATAATATACATTAAATAAGTGGAGTTGAGAATTTTTAAATAACTATTTCCACCATACTTTCTTTGACTTCTATGTAGTAGGGTGTTCTGTTAGGAGGGAAGCGATTCTCTAAAAGAGCTTGTAGAGTGTAGGAGTAGCTTCAGCTGTAATGGAGTGTGGAAATAATTCTTTATCTTCAACAGAGCTGCAGTGCAATGTCTGGTTAATACTAAAGTATATATTTTACCTTTTATCTGAAAGTTTAAATGTTGGAATTAAATGATCTTTTTAACTAAGACAGGCAGACATGTTACTAGATGGTCAGCTTTTTTTCTCCACTGATTTACAGAATCAGATTACCATACTGGTTGTGAAGCCCAGTGGCGCACGCAGGGGGGGGTTTCTGAGTCTCTAGAAACCCCCCCCCCTGCGCAAACTAAGTGGCCACTGTCCTATACGCTTCTTAGACAGCGCCGCGGCTGCTGTATAGGACAGCGCTGGCGAAACGGAGCTGCTGCGCATGCACAGCAGCTCTCTCTCGTTTTTGTATTTTTTGGGGGTTTTTTTGGGTCGGCGGGGGGAACCTATGAGGTGCCCTATTTATCAAAGAAGAGGAATCAGCTCTTTTTATTGTTCATTTAAGATAAAAATCCCTTTGGCCAAAAATGACCATGTTTGGGTCACCCCCAGTTCAGAGAATATCCTTATGGGAAGCATAAGCAACACTTTTCCTACCCTAATTTGTAATCCCTGACAGTAACAACATAACATGTGTCAATGATTTGTAGTCCAAGCCCCATAATGAATTTATCTCCCCAAGGAATCCATATAACATATGGATGTTTTATAGGTTTATGTGCAGAAAATTATATCATGATATCATGGTTAGTGGAAGCAATGCTATACCTTTGCTATGTACCAGAAGGGACTATGGTATATTCTTAGGAATCCATTACTAGAACTGCTCTTGGATAATAGGGCAATAAAAAAGTATTAATAAATTTGCATACCAACACTCCTTTTTCGGTGATATTACCGAGGACAACAATGAAAAAAGGTCTAAAACAGCAGTGGAATATGTTAGACTATATCAATATTTGAGGATCAGTCAGCTCCTAATAAAATTATCCATATATTCTAGCATACCTCAGCTGGCATATTATGCGAAAGAGTATGTGAGGATGGTTCTTCCATTTCTCTGTTTATTTTTGTTTTATTTTAAAGGAACTTTCTTGTATTTATATTCATTTATGTCAATTTGTTAGCACCATTTTTATTCAATAAGCATTGTTACTTTTTTGTCATATTAAATCTCATTTACTAGCATTCTGTCTTTGTGTCCTTAAATAATTCATGTGTCAGATAGTCTTGGTTTACAGGATCTCTGATTTATTTAGGTTATGATTGCATCTTGGGATAAGCCAGGGAGTAACTGAAGACTCTATAAGAGTAGTCTAAGGCAAGCCACTGCCTCCCATGAAGTCCTTCTGACAAAAAGAGTCAGCTCATCGCTTGGCTCACTATAAGCGCTTTAAACAACAGTTCTCTTTGTGTCTTCTGTGTATCTCACTGTTCTGGTTATCACATTGAGTTGATAAATAAGTTTACTGTTCATTCTGGTATGCACCTAATTTGTGTTTTAAAAGAAAAGTTGCTGAATAAAAAGGTTTTTATAATATAGAGCGTCCCCTTTTATTGTGTTTATATGATATAAGAATGGGGCTTACAGACACCATGGAAATCTCTCTGATTATGTCTAGGGAGATAATGTTTGGCAGTCCACAGTGATCATGAATGAAAGAATCCCATTTTGTTTTTCTGTCTTGTTGTTTTTGCTTGTCTGCGAATAAGACAATTTTGCTTTGAACTGCAGAGTGTCATGGCGTTGGTTGCTCCCAGGAGAGAAACAATTGGTGCAATCCGCTAGACTTAGCAGGATGAAACCTGAAGTATTTGTAAAGCAGAGCAAGTGAGTGATCATTAATCAACCTAATAAAAGAATGAACGTAAAGCAACGGGCATGGTGTATGGTGTTACAACCCCTGAATCTAATCCATACCTGAACTGCACTTTTTAGTGATGTAACTATAACATCTCCTTGGAAAAGTACTTCAGGTGTTAAATTCCACCTCCATAGGAAACACTCAGGAGTTGAGTGAATTAAGCTACCATTGTTATTTCTGTTTGCTCCCTATTGTCCACTAGTGAGCTCTACAGCCAGCCAGGAGCCGGACCAGGCAGGGGTCACCTGAGGGAAGACACCTGGGGAGGTGAGGGAGGGGCTGGATAGTGTAAGCAGCCCACCAATCAAGACCTTTTGCAACTCCCCTGGGCAGGCAGTTCCCAAGGTGGGATTAGGTGGTGATAAAAGAGGCTACCATGGGAGCTGGACTAACTTTTGGCCAAGAGGTGATGCTCCACCAGAAATGTGCTGTGGAACCTCTCTGACTGGATTTACTTGAACTGATTTCCTGACTTGTTGGACCTGCTATTGTTAAGGGGACTGTGCTGTCCCTATCCCACTGGATATATTTGAACTGATTTCCTGACTTGTTGGACCTGCAATTGTTAAGGGGCCATGCTGCATTTAATTCTGTTCTGCAGAATAAATCATCCTTACATTTTTCCTCTAATATTGTGTCTGAGTGATTTGGGGAACCTCGTATCCAGTACAATAGGTATTGCATGCTTTCCCTGAATCTGTGCATATCTATGATCTGGATGATGTATTCCTGTTGCCCCTCTCTCACACAATTGTGTCCCAAGATTAAAGAGTGGAAGGTTGATGTTTAGATAAACTTAGAACTCTTTACTGCTGGATAGACATGAATCAAATATGCAGTGTAAACAGTAATAAATTCAAAAATAATGAACCTAAATAAAACCTGGTTCGAAATAGCACCCACCGTGCCTGCTCAAAGTTCAACCTCTTCTTCCCCTTAATAAACTTCAGGTTCTTGTGGTAGATGACAATAGAGAGATGGACCTTTTACAAAAGATGCCTCTTCTTGGTGATGATGGTTAGCAATTCTCAGTTTCCCATGTCAGAGTTGGCCATAGCAGAGGTGAACATCTTTGAAAAGAAGGTGAGGGGCTGAAGGATGTTCTTGTTGTCAGTCTGTACTCTATGATGAAATCTTGTTCCACATTGTTCTGTATGTAGATGGTCATGGCGCTTGTCTCAGGTTCAGATAAACGGTATTTCCTGCCACTTGGAGGCATAGTGCCAGGCAACAGGTCGATTGGGCAGTCCCATTCTCTGTGAAGTAATAGTGCCTCTGTGTATTTTTTGTCATAGTCCCTCCTGAAACTTTGGTTCTGCTCAGGCAGTCTTTCTGGTCTAGACTCCTCTCTTTGGGTAGCACCACATACCATTGCCACATTTGCTAGTTGAAGGCATGTGGTCTCGCATGACTTGTCCCATTCCTGTATCTTTTTAGCCCTCCAATTGATCATTGGCTTGTGCATGTATAACTGGTGGTAACTCAGATTGATTGAAATCTTTGTAGTGTGGATGGTGCAGAAAGAGATCAGCTCCTAGTCACTATAGTTGACTCCCATCATCAAAGTCTCAGGGTTACGAAAACTGGTATTATTGGTTATCTATAAGCTTTTATGGCAAGTTGACCTAGTCTTCAGAAGCAAGGGTAGCACCATCTTGCAGGCTAAGTCCACATCTAAGAAATTCTCCATGGCTCCAGTATCTCAGGAGGCTTTGAGGCAAGCATTCCCAATAGAGTACGATAGACAGCTTACATTGCAGAAAGTAACATGGAGGAAGAATTGCCCCAATTCTCATTGAACTTTCCTCCTGTTCCGGTGAGCAACACCATTTCCAGATGACTCAAACTCATTCTGGACAACTCTCTCAGCAATGAGCATTTGGACAAAGAAAACTTTCCTAGCTAAATAGGTTCCTCAAAGCGCTCAGCTCGCACAAGCAAAATAGTGTTGAATGCTCCTGGGAGAGGATCACTTGGCTGGGTTAGCTATCAGAGACACACCACGAATGTTCAAGTCACTGGATCCTGACAGGATGGGTAGTGAGGGACAATGCTGAAGTTGATGGGTTGGAGAATGTAGAATCATGAGGGACAAAGCCAAAGTCAATAAACCGGCAAACACAACAAGATCTGAAGCACTAGCAGATAAATAAAATTCCACCTTTACTCGTGCACAGATTGGTGGTAATGAGTACTTAAACACACAAGAACTTCCTGTTTTCCTTGGCCAATTATATTTGTTTTTTGAGAACCACTTTCTTTTTTTGATATATGACATTAGGGATTAGCTTTTACTTTACTCTTAAATTTTGTCTTTGTTTCCTACTTCTAGGTATGAAATGAAGGCTGAGCAGCAATCAAAATCATATCAGCAATATTTTATCATATTCATCTTACAAGTTTTCGTTGTCTTCTTAATCTTTAATTATAGCACCTTCAATAAAGATAGCACCATAGTGTCAGATTGTTCTACCTCACTGCTCTCCTCCCAGACAGAAGCAGACTTGATTGTCCTGCTATGGACATGGCCATTTGGTAGCCGCTTTCCTTTAAACCAGTGTGCAAAACCCTTTAATGATCCTAGGTGCTTCATGACAGCCAACCGTACCTGGTATAATAGGGCAAATGCTGTAATTTTTCATCACAGAGATGTATGCAGTTCCAAAACTCAAATGCCTCAGATTCCAAGACCAGAAGGACAGTATTGGGTGTGGTTTAACTTGGAGTCTCCAAGCCATAGCCCTAACCTAGGCTTCATGGACAACCTCATCAACCTCACCATGTCTTACAGAAGTGATTCTGACATCTTCACTCCTTACGGATGGCTGCAGAAAAATGACTTAGTTCATAACTTTACCATCCCAAAAAAGTCTAAGTTAGTGTCTTGGGTTGTCAGTAACTGGAATCCCCATTCCAAACGGGTACAGTTTTATGAAGAAATGAAGAAACATATAACCATAGATGTTTATGGTCAATTCCATCTGCCTTTAGCTAGACAAGACATACATACTGCCATATCTAAATACAAGTTCTACTTATCATTTGAGAATTCGCTACATAAGGATTATATTACAGAAAAACTCTGGAAGAATGCTTTCAAATCTGGAACTGTTCCTATAGTTCTTGGCTCAACTAGAGAAAATTATGAAAGGTTTATTCCTTCAGATTCCTTCATTCATGTTGATGATTTTCCTAGTCCAAAAGAACTGGCTGACTACCTGCTTGACCTTGACAAAAACAACCAGAAATATGAGCAATATTTCAACTGGAGATCAAAACTGTGGCCAGTAGCAGAAGTTGATTGGAATATAAATTACTGTAAAGCTTGTATAGCACTGCATAAGGCTCCTTCATATAGAAGCCTACCAAGTCTCTCCAAATGGTACACATGACAAAACTATAACATTAGCATTGCACAAAAAAAAGGAGGAATCCAATAAGAGATTTGTCAGTGGATAGCATTTGAATAGAAACGTATGTTTACAAATTAACGTGTGCTTATTGAAGGTTATTTATATTTCAGGGATAAAGAATAATGTTTAATCACACCCAGAAGTAAATAAAATGGACTTAAAGCTTCACATATAAAGGGGGATTTAACCCCCCCACAAATTGCAACATAAAGTATTTCCATTTTCCAAATTACCTGCCATGCCCAACACTTAACTGTTATTTGCTGTTCCGTCTCACTGGGCTGGATGTCAAGAAACACAGTAAAATAATGGATTAGACATATGTGATTTATACCAGTCCTCCCTCAAGGTTCACCAGTCTGGCAAAATGTGCAGGTTTAAATTCTACCACCCCACTTCTACAGGACAGTCCCGGTTGACTGAATGTCCTAGCAATGGAAGAAACTTTGTAGAAACAGAAATATCTTTTTAGTTTTATTTTTCCTAGAGGAAATGTTTGCTAAATTATAATTTGATTGTGAATTTGAATATGTTTTAAACTATGCAACTGATCTATTTTAATTTCAATTTTAAGTGATAGTTTTCCTAAATCATATGCTATTGCCATTCAACAAAGGGAATTATAGAGTTGAAAACAGATTAAGTAAAGGATAATGACTACAAAAGTAAGCAAGAATTAGTAAGCATCATAAAAAATAAAGAATCAAAAATGTACCAGAAGATGTTAGATTATACCAGTGTTGGCTAACCTGTGACACTCCAGGTGTTGTGAAACTACAAGTCCCAGCATGCTTTGCCAATATATAACAGCTTTTTGCTGGAAGGGTATTCTGGGACTTGTAGTTTTACAACACCTGGAGTGTCACAGGTTAACCAACACTGGATTATACAGTATATACTAGTCCAGTTTAAATATTGCTCTACATGTGGTCTCTTAGTTGTGTTGATGTTGGGAAGACACTTAATTAGCATCACCCATAAAAATATAAATAGAAAGAATTTATGATGCTTTTCTCAATTCGATATTCCTGGGGGGAATTTACTAGAGGGCAGATTAGTGTAACCAGTATTTTTTCAGCATTTTAGGAACAATTTTCAAACTGCCAGGTCACTAAAGGCCAAACCAATGAACAACTGCTTGTTTTCAATTGGCCACATTAAGGTGTGGTTTACCAAACCCCTGGAAATCCCATCAGAAAAAAAGAAGTGGTTATGAGAGGCATGATAGCTCAAAATCCATACTGTTTTAGCTATCTTGCGTGTCAGAACATGTAAATATAAATAACTAAATAAATAATGCAAAAAAAATAAAAATCTCCCTTTCCTTCTGTTACAGCCCAACTTACTCCACTTCAGACTCAGTCCTCTATGAGGGATTCCGAATAAATTCTTGGGTCCACACACCTAGAGATACCTGGCCCAATGGTGAAGTAGCATTGGGTCCTTTGTTGTACTCCTGGCCGGTGGGTGCTAGGGTTAAAATGTACTAAATTGAAAAACAGTGGTTACTCTTGTGACAAGCATGCACCCTCCAAACCAATGGCAAACCATCATTATGGATGGCGATCTGATTAAAATGACCAAAAACAGAACATTTCCACTGCTGTCTGCAAAAGTGCACATCATCATTTATTTATATATATAGTGCCACTAATTCCACAGCGCTGTACAGAGAACTCATTCACATCAGTCCCTGCCCCATTGGAGCTTACAGTCTAAATTCCCTAATATAGACACACACTCACACAGACAGGGAGGGAGAGACTAGGGTCAATTTTGATAGCAGCCAATTAACCTACCAGTAGGTTTTTGGAGTGTGGGAGGAAACCAGAGCACCTAGAGAAAACCCACGCAAGCACAGTGAGAACATACAAACTCCACACAGATAAGGTCATGGTTGGGAATCGAACTCATGACCCCAGTGCTGTGAGGCAGAAGTGCTAACCACTAGGCCACTGTGCTGCCCATACCTTTTGTTTCCTACCCACAAATCATGCTTTTATAGCTGCTAATTTTTTAACCCAGCTACTTGACACAACTGCCCAATGACCAGATCAGTGAGAAATTTGGTCAAATTGCACTGATGTACAGGCACCAGGCCGACTAACTGGATATCAACATTTTGCACTGCTCTCAGAGATTCCATAACCCAACACATGCAATCTGATTGTATCTGGTTTTCCTCCTTAGCAGATCAAAGTTGATCCAATAAGACTTTATTTTAATTATGTATTTGACATACAGAATAATCACTTAGTGCTTCCTCCTACAATAGTATGTCATCTACAAGAGGGACCTTTGAGGCAGAGTATTCATCTTGAAGCTCACCCATACTATAATGATCTGTCAATTTGGTCAAGATGACTAATCAAAATCGTAACATAAAAGGGCTTCTTTAATTGCAGTCTTAATCCTGATAAATCATGTCATGCTGCTTCTGTATTATAGCCAAAGCAGCCTACTGGTTTCCTAGGCAATCTGTACTGTGGAAAGAAAATTTACTGTACTCATTGATAAAACAAATAACATTTTCTTGATGCAGAACTATAAATGAGTGGTTATTACCATGTTGGCAAATTTAATAATGATTAAAAGTTCCATCAGGCATTGCAAGATTATAAGGGGCATATTCAATTGTTGGCGTTTCCCATGGCGTTAAAAATATTACCGTTATTACGGTAATCCTAAGCCGGATTTCAGCTCGCAGCTCCCTGAGCTGCGAGCTGAAATCCAGCGTTAAAGGTACCGTAATAACAGTAATTACACTCACTATTACCGTAATGACGGTAATAGTGCGCACGCTGCATTACTTTTCTGGGTAACGCCAACAATTGAATGCCCCTAAGATTAAGGGGCCTATTTGTCATGACTTTTTGACTCTACTTGCGGCAAAAAAAAACCTACCTTTTGACCTATATTTATTAAAGGAATATCATTGCTAGTTCTACTGCTGTAAATAAAAGCTTTTATACATAAGATATGTTGGAAAACATGATATATAAGTTATATTGTAGCTACCATTTCTCCCCTAGAAAATAAATAGGATATTAACCCTATTTATTTTAAACAAACCCGCTTTGCAAAAATAAGTTATTTAATCAATAAATTATTTTATTTCTGCTGCTTTGCTTATGTGATAATGGTCCTGAGGCTTCGGTGAGAAACTGTTTATTGCAGAGAAAAACTTTTCAACGTTGCTGAGTAATATATGTTTGCCGCCCCCAGAGAACTCTTTGAGAACTGCAGCAACCAGCGAAAATTGGGTTATTGCCAGCGATAACCCCATTAGTATATACAACATAGCGATTATAAGCCCTGGAACCAGTGTAAACCCCCATTTATGCTGGCAAAAGTGCATTTTGTCCTTTTGAGAAATAGGCTCCTTAACATAATAAATTGCCAGTGGATGCTGCGTATCTGATGGTAACACACATTTGTACACTTTTTACTACTTTTTAATAGACATTGCACTTTCTTGCACATGTGAAGTTGTTCATATTTTTAAAACTACCCCATATATGAATTTGTTAAATAAATAATATTGGATAATTTACTATTTAAATTAGATCTGTTTTACTAACGGAGAGGTCATCCCACTTTGTTAGTAATTGTTTTGTTTGTCATTATTGCTGTTTATTGCTGGTTACTTAGTGTTGTAAAATATGATTTATTTCAAAATAATATATTTGTATTGTAAGTGATTTATTTTTATTTTAATCGGTAACAATTATGGCGTATAAGGCTTCAGTCTGTTGTTTATGTAAATGTATGTGCTACGACTAATGTGAATGCTTCTACTCTGCTATAAAGGCAGACATTTTAAGGAATTGGTTGCTTTAATTAAAATAAACGTGTTTCCACATAACACTGTCATGTTTTAATTACTAAAGTGTTAAATATCATTCTGTCGCAAAGTGGGACGAGTAACTTATGAAGCGTCAAGTGAAATTGTTTCTACGTCTGCGCCTGTGCACAGGGCACTACTTTCGGAGCTAGTGCTAAGTGCACTTGCGCAGAAGTAAAAAGGCACATTATACACCAAAAATTCAATTTGTGTCCAACTTAACATGACCCCCTTTAGTGAGGATAGAGGTAGATTAGTATTTGGTGAACATATACAACGCACACAAAGTGACACTGTTTACAAAAATGTAAAACATTGTCATTTTGTATAGTGTCAAAAACATTTTTAGGGGCATATTCAATTCTCGGCGGAAACGGTGAGAATCTCGCGGTCCGCGCACGATTACCGTTATTACGGTAATCGTGCGTGGAAAACCCCTTAATTCCGTAATTTTCTCGCTGGATTTCAGCCCGCAGCTCCCTGAGCCGCAAGCTGAAATACCGCTAACTATTACCGTATCAACGGTAATAGTTTTTCCGCGGCGCGGAAAACAAACATTTGAATATGCCCCTTACTGTCTAATAAATCCAAACAGCTGTTCTGACATTTGTTTTGTTAGAATATGACTGTTCGCTGGCATTAGTTTGTCTGTTGCAGTCACTAAACAGTGCTCAGATTATTGTTCTCCCCATTCCAATTAATAATTCTAAATGCAAACAAAAGTTTTAGTTGATGTATTTTACTGGAAACTGATTAAATTAATCATATAAATGGATAATGTTACGGTATCTGTCTTTTCCAATATTATTGTCTATATCATCATCATCAGCTATTTATATAGCACCACTAATTCCCTCACTCACATCAGTCCCTGTCCCAATGGAGCTTACAGTCTAAATTCCCTAACATACATACACACAGACAGAGAGAGAAAGAGACTAAGGTCAATTTAGTAGCAGCCAATTAACCTACTAGTATGTTTTTGGAGTGTGGGAAGAAATTGGAACACCCCGAGGAAACCCAAACAAACACGGGGAGAACATACAAACTCCACACAGATAAGGCCATGGTTGGGACTCGAATTCATGACCCCAGTGCTACGAATAAATCATCATTTGCAACCAACTGCCGACTGTCAGTCCCATTCTAGGAAAGTCACAGTATAATCCGTAATCAGAGATAAAATGCAGATCAATTTGTAACTTCAGAAAAGAGTGGAGTTACAAATATGACATATTTATGTTTAATAAAGTAAACTATGCATTCTAAAATTATTTTGAAGAAAGAAACAAAAAAACAAGAAAAGAAACTTTAGATGTGATATGTTAGTGACTATTCGATAATGCAATTGACTTCATCGCATCTCTGGCTCCCGCTGTGCGCTTACCGCCACTCATTATATACTATCATTTAGTACTATCTCCTGTGCATTATGCTAATAAATGACTTATTGTGAAAACAATCTGTTTGGGATTGTTTTTTAAAACTATATTTGGGTAGTAAAATAAGTATACACACATTTTTCAAATGTCCTAGAGTTCTAAGTGTCTGACCATCCTGTCACAACACTGAGCATACAATATAACTTTAAGTTTGTAACCGTGTGAGGGGAATAGGTACCATATCCTGGGGAAGATGGTGACAGCAGCAATAAGTTACTTAAATTCAGGGTTTTCGGATTAACTGGGCTCAACCAGTTTTATTAGCATAATCAAAGTAAGCAAAACATAAATAAACTTCCTTAAATATTTGTGCAGACCCTCTCGTAAATGTGAAGGACCTTATGTCCCACACACAAAGTGTCTCTCAGGAGGCCTCCAGCATTCAGCCTTCTACCCAGGACTGAGACCCAGATTGAAGCAGATCTGCAACCTTTTAACAGGCACATCTCAGGTGCAGCTCCTTATCAGTCTGCTGTGAGTCTTCAGACCAGAAGACCTGGACTGGGCCTTTTGCATGGAGCCCACCCTGCTCTCTCCATACAAAACACCAGGAACCCTCACCAGCTTATCCTAAGCCGAACATACTGTTTAGGAATCTCCATGGGTTTAAAAACATGCAAGTCAGTTATCCTGGGACATAGATACCCGCAATTCAGACCAGTGACTCTGTCACATATCCCACTCCACTGTTTCCACCTACGGTGGAACACTCGTAACCCCTACGCACGCCTCCATTTCTCACTAACGACTCAAGATGTGGACAGGGTGCGAGAGCACTGGCTACGGTTTCTTTTGGACTCACAGGGACAGAGGTTCCTGAGGTAGCTGCCAGAGCTGCACTGGCTTTCTACGGCTTCATAAACCTCTCATGATAAGTCCGTTCTGACCTTCTTAAGGTGGGATCTTGTAACTGCTCTAAGGCGAAAACACAATTCCTTATTTTAACAAAAGGCATACAGTTAAAAGGTTCAACAATATTTCCTACTTCAGTAGGATGTGTAACGCCCTGCGCTCTACTGCTGCCCCTGTAAATTTTTGATTCACAAACCACATTAGAGGAAGGGAACACTACTGAATTGGGGAACACTTCCTCTACTACTGTATCAGTGACTTTACCATGCTGATTTGAGCTACTCACTTTTGCAGCCAACTGAGTTTTCCATAGCTTCCAGAAGTGGGTAAAATCTCTTCTCTAATATTACATCAAACCTCAAACCAGGAACCAAACCCACAGTGACTATGCAGGTTACATCAACAGCTTTCCCTGGACGATTTAAGGGACTCACCGACTCTGCTTTCACAAGAGAAATCATACTGCCAGAATCTAGCAGAGCCTTTACCCATTTACCTTTTACCGAGATCTCACACCTTAATTTGTCAGCCTGTTTGTCTACATTTCAGGCTAGCTGGGCAAACAAAGACACTCTGCGATGTACATAAGCATTATCACTTTGCACAAATTCATAGGCACATGAACAATTAACCGTAATATGGCCTAAACCACCACATTTAAAACAAGTAATCACATTTCGACCATAGTTTTTACGAGGCCGGAACCTTCTTGGCCTAACTGGCCAATCTTTAGGTTCTGAGCCTACAGTCTCTGTATATTTCAGTTCATTCCACCGCCCAGCACCCTTTTCCCCTGAAACAGTCTTACCAGAGTCCACTGCAGGTCGCCATGACAAAACTTGAGGCTGGCGGGGTGTACTCAACACTTCTTTTGCTACAACATCTGCACCACTTTCAGCGAAGCAATAGACGAGGACAGGAACTCATCTTCCTGATGTGGTTGACTTTTTGGCCCCTTCAACTGCTGCAGAGA
Source organism: Mixophyes fleayi (assembly GCF_038048845.1). Classification (NCBI taxonomy): domain Eukaryota; kingdom Metazoa; phylum Chordata; class Amphibia; order Anura; family Limnodynastidae; genus Mixophyes; species Mixophyes fleayi. The sequence goes on along the minus strand of NC_134411.1, from coordinate 15,934,179 downwards.
CTGGTTGGTAACCTTCACGGTCTGCAACACCTTTTGAAGAACATTACTAGCTTCCAGAGTTCTTGTGACTTGAACCTCCAGTAAAGTATTGGATAATTCTAGGTCACTTTTCTTTTTCTGAAATCCGAGTGAAAGGTGTCCCAAAGTCAAGGTCAAACCTCTCCCAGTTATCCTTAACAATTTGTATTCTACTGATGTTTTCAGACAGAACCTCGTTAATTTGCTTTACATTGTCTTGAAAAGCTTAAGTAACATACTGAAAGTCTTTTTGAACTTTGGAGAATTCTGCCAGAATTTTTGAGACTTGTTCCTGCTGAGATTTCATTTCCATCTACAGACCTTTTTTAGTTTTCCAGTGCTGACATCTTTGTTTCAGCTTGGGCACGAAAACCTTTTAACACTTGAGAAGCTTGCCCTTCTGACTGCGCTGTCTGAATTGAGAAATACTCAGTACTCATATTGAACCTTAAATTCTTCATACTGATTCTTGTATTGCTTTCCATTTTCAACCTGGGTTATAGTCTTAACTTTCTCTTGTATATCTGCGACTTTGGCATCAAGTTCTATCTGAAGATTTTCCTTTTCCTTCCTCAGTTTTTCAGCTTCTTCTTTTGCACTCTGACATTGACTTTGACTTGTATTCTGGGCTGCATTTAGCCTAGCAATATCAGTTTTCAACTTTCCAACCTCTTCAGTGAGCTACTGTGTTCGGGCCCTCCAACTTTTTACACTTTTCTCAAGCTACTTCAATCTGCGGTGAGGCTTCAGCCCAGAAGACCCTGACTGGGCCTTTTGCATGGAGCCCACCCTGCTCTCTCCATACAAAACACCAGGGACCCGTACCAGCTTTTCATAAGCCAAACATACTCTTTAATAATCTCCCTCCTATATAAATCAATCTTCCTGGGTTTAAAAACATGCAAGTCAGACAGCCTGGGACATAGATATCTGCCATTCAGACCAGTAACTCTGTCACAACTTGTAAAAGCAGGTACTGTAGTAGTAGCTGATAACTTCACACATGTAATACACTAGCCATTAGAGAATAGCAACATCATTAAAGAGTAACTCCCTGCAAGAATGTTGCATGATCCATCTAACTATGGCTACACTTTACTGGAAGAACTGGAATTAATACTTCTACATGAAATCATCTTTTGTAAACTGGCAAACACACTGTTGTGGCCATTGCGTGGATTGTCATGAGCAATTTCAGGCAGAAGTTCTATTTTTAAAGGATCGGGAGTCATACAAGGCACCTGTGCCATCCAGCGTAATTATTTTAAATAGGCGACATCATTTTATAACAGTGCACTACAGCCCGTAGTAATGAAAAGAGGTCAGAATTTCCTCTACAGGTACTCAGTTATTTGTGAGAAGCCTGAACTTTTTAGTGAATGGTGTAATAAACCTTGATACTAATCCTTACCTCGGGACTGAAATCATAGGAGAAGTTCCCAACTATAAAAGTCTGTACGGTAGATCTCATTAAAAATAATGACTGGCAGAAAACTTTTGTGCTTTGCTACACAGCTATTGAAAAGAAGTACAGAACAAGTGTAGCGTTTTTTTCCTTTAAAAGGTGCTAAGAATTTAGGAAAATTATAGTCACACAGCAAGAATGACCTCATTTGAAGACATAATCCTATTCTGCTTCATTTGGTTTGCTACCAGTTCCAGGTAGAGAACAGGTTGGAGATATCGGTAGCAGTCTAAGGTACATCTAATGTTATATGACAGAGTAAATATTGAAATAAAGCATCGCTATATGAACAATTTTCATCTGCATCTAGCTGTATGTCTATGTAGGCATAGAAATAACATCGGGCCTGATTCATTAAGATAAGTAAAACAAAAATGTGAGGACAGATTTATAATTGGGGTAGGGCATGTCCTAGATCAACTGTTATTGTTAGTATAAAAATAAAGCTATCAAGTATTTGTTTCCTACAGGAAAAAACAGCCAGTATATATATATCTAGACTGAGCAACGTGGGACTTGTAATGGATCCTGTGAGGCACACGCACCACACACATACATGAGGAAAGTGCTTGCATGCATCTATAAAACAGGCAAAGAATTCAGAGTAGTGGAAACTTGATAATATATTGTATCATCTATCTTAAACTGTGCAAGATTGTTATTGAAGTGTATGGTCCTAATTCACGTTCAGACGTAGGTACCTTTGCATGCTGTATCTTGTGTGAAATAGTTCTGTGAATGCTCCTAAAGAGAACTTATGTCAATGAACGTAAATTGCATGTAATTCATGTCCGAATGCAAATGACACTTACGACTGCCTATGACTTGAAGGGCAGACCAGTGGTGGGAAGGGGTGGATGGAGGTAGGCAGGGCCGCTGAGAGGAAGGGGGAGCGGGTACTAATTACCATGCCAGGTGCCCCGGCCCGGGACCTCACTCTGGATTTTTTTTGGATTTTTTTTTACTTTTTTTTAAAAAAAACTTTTTTTTTTTTCAATTTTTTTTTTCCCCGCAGCCGAGAGGGGGGGGGGGGGGGGGCGCCACGATCATGTGTGAATAGAAATACTCACATGATCGCGGTGCCGGCGTCCCTCTTCCCCTCTCTGTTTGCAATGAATGTCGACATTCAGTGAAGAGCCGAGCACAGAAGAAGGCAGAAGACAGAAGAGAGAAGAAAAGAAAATAAAGATGAAAGAAAGCAATACAGAGGTAAGTGAAAGAGGAGAAACGCAGAGAGGCACAGGGGGATAAAGAAAGGAGGGACAAAAGCAGCATAGCAGAGGGGGATAAAGAAAAGAGGGACAAAGGCAGCATGGCACAGGGGGATAAAGAAAAGAGGGACAAAGGCAGCATGGCACAGGGGGATGAAGAAAGGGGCAAAGGCAGCATGGAGGTCGCAGTGCGATCATAAGGGGACATAGCATGATGATGAAGGGACACAGTAATGTGTGTGTGATGGCACAGGGAGCTTTTGGCAATATAGTGTGTGTGAGGTAGATGGTGGCTAATTAATGGTTGCTAATTTGTTTGCGTGGTAATGGGAATACTATTGTCACTCACCAGACTGTGAGTGCTTCTTCCCGTGTGTTTAGGAACCGTGGCCGTCCACCATCCTGAGGGTCTGCGCATGCGCAGCCCTTTCAAAACCTTCAGTACCGGTTCCTTTAACTTAATTGGCTGATCAGGCAACACTCCCTATTTAAAGCACCTGCTGTCCATACCTCGTTGCCTGATCTTGGAGTCTCATTCCCCATGAGCCTCTGAAGGTGTTCCTGTGTTTCCTCGTGTATTCAGCGCTGCTGATGCCTGTGGTTTCCAGACCACTTCTACTCCTGTGGTTTCCAGACCACTTCAACTCTCCTGTGTTTCATCGTGACTGTTAGCTGATTCCTATCCGCTGCCTCCGTGCACTACAGTCTTCAGACCACTTCAACTCTCTTGTGTTTCATCGTGACTGTGAGCTGATTCCTATCCGCTGCCTCCGTGCACTACAGTCTTCAGACCACTTCAACTCTGCTGTGTTTCATCGTGACTGTTAGCTGATTCCTATCTGCTGCCTCCGTGCGCTACAGTCTTCAGCTCATCTCAACTCTCCCGTGTTTCCTCGAGACTGCTACAACTGATTCCTATCCGCTGCTCTCCGTGCTCAACAGTTCCAGCTCAGCTCTACTCTCCCGTGTTTCATCGTGGCTGCACCTGCTGGTTGCTATCCGCTACCTCCGTGTACCTGCAGAGTCCTGCTGGCTGCTACTCCTCAGTTCTACTCGTGTCTGCAGCAGCTGATCCGCTCTCCGTGCTTCTCAGTGTTCCTGCTGGTCTCTACTCGCCAGTCTGCATCGGATCTGCGCCTCACTGCTTTCATCTCGTCTAGACCATCGCTACTCTTCAGGGTCCTCCAGGAGTCCAGTTCTACATACTACTGCTTCCTGAGTATTTGTTCCCCTGCTGGTCTACCGACCTGTGCGCTGCACCTACTTGATTACCGCTTCACCCTCCAGGGACTTCGCATCCTGCCGGCCTCCAGCCGTTCAGGTATCTCTGCACTCCTGTCTGACAGCCTGCTCCTGAACCACGGTATGCATACTTCTCATTGACTGTGCTGGTGTATTGCATATCTTGCTGGACTGAGTTGTTCTCCTCTGGAGCTTACTATCCGCTGAGACTTTTGCCATCATTGACTGTGTTATCTTTTGCCCGGATAGTTTCTATGACTTTGTATTATTGCAGTGCTGTTCAGTCATTACTATATTGTGCATGTCATTGTGGATCAAGTTCAAGGTGCCCGTGTATCCTCTGTATTGCAGCCTCTCCCCGTGCTCCTCCTCACATATATATTCAGGGGTACAACTTGCTAGAGGCAGACCACTGATTCCTGTTTCCAGTGTCACCTGTTCCAGTGTCCTCTCACATAGCAGTGGTACAACTTGCTAATGCAGACCACTGACTTCCCGGATAACTTCACCTGGATCCCATTCCTTCACCCAGACAGCGGTACAACTTGCTAAACGCAGACCACTGACTCTCATCACCTCCTCGTTTCTGTTGGACATTCCTCCTCACTATAGCAGTGGTACAACTTGCTACCGCAGACCACTGACTACCCTCACGTGTCCTTTGTCCATTCAGTTCCTCGTGTATTACTACATATATATTACCAGTGCTGCTAGTCATAGACTTTCCCGAGCATCTCTATCATCTGCTGTCTCCTGTTCCGTGATCACCCCGCTACCAGAGTACCATATTACCACCTATACTGCTCTGGTAAGCTTATCACCTGGTGATCCCTGGGTAAAGACTCCTAGTGCCCGTGACAACTATTTTAATGTTGGGGCTGGAGGAAGGCCTAATTATTAATCATAGGTGCATTTGATTTAACGGTGGGGCTGGTTGTAATTTTCTAAATGTAGCCATTTTTTTCCAAATAGGGTCCCCCAACATTCCGGGACCCAGACAAGCCGCAACTAAAGAAACCTACGGCAACATGGGGTGAAAGTGAGAAGAACAGGTAGGTTAGAGCAGGAGCAGTGTGTGAAATGTTGTGATTCTAGTGGGACAATGTAAATTTTTGGTGAGTGTTCTGCCCAATGTAAGGTACAGGCCAAGACTGTGAACTCTCTGTGTACACACTGCATTCTTTCTGTACTACACTGTGGTGCTAGATGTCTTGAAAGGCAGGAGTGCTTAGACATATGTCACGCTCTGGCGAATTCAGGGCCTAGCGCTTTTCTCCCAAATTTTTCAACATGCACACCTATAAGGGGGCCCCATTAAGTTGTTGTACTGGGGCCCTGAATTCCTCTTGGCAGCCCTGGATGTAGGCAATGTATAGTAAGGCTAATTCAAGTCCTGAGTTGGGCAGCATGGTGGCGTAGTGGTTAGCACTTCCTTATCTGTGAGGAGTTGGTATGTTCTCCCTGTGTCTGCGTGGGTGTGCTCCAATTTCCTCCAAAAACATACTGGTAGGTTAATTGGCTGCTAACAAAATTGACCCTAGTGTGTGTGTGTGTGTGTGTGTGTGTGTTTGTGTGTGTGTGTGTGTTAGGGAATTTAGAATGTAAGCCCCAAAGGGGCAGGGACTGATGTGAGTGAGTTCTCTGTACAGCGCTGCGGAATTAGTGGAACATTTGTATGCAAGTAAGAGAGTATATAGCAACACATTATATGTACAGCACGCTTGAAGAACATCCTGATTATTTAATATAAAAAAATATATATTTTTTTTAAAACATTATTATTTATGATTATATTGTTATGAGTTGTATTTATTTTATCATTTATTTATTATTTTTGCATGTGTTTCGATGGGACTTTATATTGCCCATATGCATATGCATATCCTGCACTGTGTTCTGTCTGTTAACATGCAGCAAGTAACACTTACAACAAGATTTAAATTGAAGCGCATCTTGAGATCCTCTTTGGTGTGAATACACTCAAGTTCCGTGCTCGATTACGAACTTGAATCAGGCTCTATGGGGGAAACTCAATTAGGCACGTTTTATTTTTCCCCACCAGGTAGATCTTATTTTTTGCGCTTTTTTCCCAATTTCTCAGGCAATATTTTTTCACGCAACTTAATTCAAAATTTAATGTGCCGATTTTCTAAAAAAAATATCACTTTGAGTTTTACCTTCTGTTGAAAGTATAAGCAGGCGTAGAGAAGCTATTCAATTATACAACATTTTGCTTTAACGCTACACCAGTGTGTAATTCCTGTTTTTTCTTTCGTGTAAGTTATATTAAGTGGGACATATTTTGTTAAAACAATGGAACAGGTGTAATAGATTAAATAAACTAATGATTATTTTTATTTCATGCCACACTATAAAGGATGGACATCTGGATGGAAATACCTGTTGACATGAGACAGGACGACAGGCCAGCGTCTACCACAAAAAAAGGTTGATAATCTCATAATAGTGTCACGAGCCGCGGCGGTATGCCGCATCCTGGCGTGATCTAGCAGCCGGGCACGTGCTCTAGTTTCTATGCTCTGTTTTTATTCTTTGGGATTATCCTTGTGGCATAGATGTAGGAGGGTGTAGGGACATCCTCTAACTCCAGGGGGAGCTCTCATATTATTTAAACTGGTTCATTTATATTTTTATACATGCTTCCTGGTTTATGTTATTACCTATGCCAGTTCTAGCTAGTATTAATTAGCAGCCTCCTGAGGCTGATTGTCAGCTCTGTTCTCCTCTGTCCTGATTGGCTCTTAGAACTATTTAAGAGAGTGAGGTCTGAGCCTCACTGCCGGTTATAGCTTCCAATTCCCTATCTGCTAACCTGCTCCTGTGCTGTTTGGTGTATACCTTCTGGATTGAACTTCTGTGTATGACCCCTGCCTGTACCTTGGACCTTGCCTGCTTGCCTGTGACCCTGATTTGTTTGCCTGTACCTTGGACCCCCGCTGTATTTCTAGTGACCCCTGACCTTTGGCGTGTTACTTGATTATTCTGCTTGCTAGTGACCTCTGACCTCTGCTTTTGTCTGACCATCCACTGCCATCTACGCTGCCTCCTGTCCTACCGTTACGGTTTTGTATTACAAACTTACACTACATCTGGAGTTAAGTCCTGGGGGCATCTGAGTACTGGTGAGCGTATAAAGCTCTATGGGAAAGACGGCTGCTAAAGGTGAGTTTTTGAACAGACCATCAGCATAACAAATACTCATACTATGTACATCACTCTCTGTCTTGTCAGCAAATCATGATTTGATATGTATCATTAACCCATATCTTTCTATCTTTCTTATTGCATATGAGTGACTGGGATTGGATGCCACACCCATGACCAATATGTGTGTACCTATAAAGTATCTTCTACCTTCAAAAAGGACTAGATGGATGGACATTCCTGTAGGCATGGATGGACACTTGTTTGCAATAGGAATCTTACCTGTGAAGAATCACCAATTATATGTGTTCCTGTAAAGTATCGTCTATCTTCAACAAGGGTCAGATGGGAGTAGTGGTTGTATATTAAGCACATGTCACAAGCGGACAAAACAATAGCAATGTGTCACTAGTAGAAACTACAAATACAACCACTGCTCCCATCTGACACTTGTTGCAGATAAATACAAAAGTGGAAGCTGCTCAATTCAATTTATAGGTCATAACAGGTGCTTGAAAGGGTGGGGTTATCCTGCAAGGAACATACACACAACATTTTTTCCCCCAGCACACTGCTATAGCTTGTTGCAGATAGACAACTTATCTGTGAAACCTTTGAAGAATAAACAGTTATGATTCTTCCTGTAAAGTCTATTAAAACCCCCAGAAAATGCAAAAAAAATATTCTTCTTGCAAATATTATATGTTGGTTCCATGACCATGTTGAATTAATTGTTCTATGAAAAATGAAATGTTCCACTTTAGAATATTCTTTTGGTGATGATTCTGAAATAAAAAAAAAAAGATAAATGCACTGTCCCTATTTTTAGTTTTAAGCCACATATAATATTATTGTACATTTCTTACTTTAGTAATCCTTCTGTTTCTTGTGATATGTGTTTTCCTCATAATAAGCGGTGCGGCCCCTCCTGGTCATCTTAAGAGTTGGTCTCATAGGAAAGAGAAACAAAATGTATACAATTAACTATCTGTGTAATGTCATTAAAGTCTGATTAACATATTTACCAGATTCCTCTATGGCTCATGGACATCCTTCAATTGCCACATTCAAAGGATAGGTAGTGTATTGTGTTTCAGAGCGTTCCACTCCATGAATGGATTCTGAAAGAAATATTAAGTGATTTAAATAAATATATTTTAGACATGTCTTTGAAAACATCTATTAAAGAAATATGTTACCTTCTGGCATTGTGACATGCATTGTTGTTGCTCCTGATTCCTCTGGCATTTCTTCAACATGTCAGGCTGCTAAAATACAATAACAATATATTACAGATATGCATATGCAGGATATTAAGATTATCATGAAAAGCTGATTTATGATTTACATTCATGGCCAAAAGTTTTGAGAATGACACAAGTATTGGTTTTCACAAAGTTTGATGCATCAGTGTTTTTAGACCTTTTTGTCAGGTGTTGCTAAGGTATACTGAAGTAAAATTACAAGCATTTCATAAATGTCAAAGGCTTTTATTGACAATTACATTAAATTTATGCAAAGTGTCAATATTTGCAGTTTTGTGATTCTTTTTGAAGACCTTTGCAATTCACCCTGGCATGATGTCAATCAACTTCTGGAGCACATACTGACTAATGGCCGCCTATTCTTGCCTAATCAATGCTTGGAGTTTGTCAGAATTTTTGGGTTTTTGTTTGTCATCTCGACTCTTGAGGATTGACCACAAGTTCTCAATGGGATTAAGGTCTGGGGAGTTTCCAGGCCATGGACCCAAAATGTTGATGTTTTGATCCCTGAGCCACTTAGTTATAACTTTTGCCTTATGGCAAGGTGCTCCATCATGCTGGAAAAGGCATTGTTTAACACCAAACTGTTCTTGGATGGCTGGGAGAAGTTGCTCTTCGATGATGTTTTGGTACCATTCTTTATTCATAGCTGTGTGCTTTGGCAAAATTGTGAGTGAGCCCACTCCCTTGGCTGAGAATCAACCCCACACATGAATGGTCTCAAGATGCTTTACTATAGGCATGACACAGGACTGATGGTAGCGCTCACCTTTCCTTCTCCGGACAAGCATTTTCCTAGATGTCACAAACAATCTGAAACAGGATTCATCAGAAAAAATTACTTTACTACAGTCCTCAGCAGTCCAATCCCCAGTTTGTTAGTTTACTATTATTTGTCCCCAATTGTAAAGCGCTATGGAATATGTTGGTGCTATATAAATAAATGATGATGATGAATATCAGTCTGTCCCTGATGTTTTTACCGGAGAGAAGTGGCTTCTTTGCAGGCGTTCTTGACACCAGATCAACCTCCAAAAGTCTTCGCCTCACTGTACGTGCTGATGCACTCACACCTGCCTGCTGCCATTCCTGAGCAAGCTCTGCACTGGTGGTGCCCCGATTCAGCAGCTGAATCAACTTTAGGAGACGATCCTGGCATTTGCTGGATGTTCATGGGCACCCTGAAGACTTCTTCACAACTATTGAATCAATCTCCTTGAAGTTCTTAATGAACCGATAAATGGTTGATTTAGCTGCAATCTTACTAGCAGCAATATCCTTGCCTGTGAAGCCCTTTTTGTGCAAAGCAATGATGACTGCACGTGTTTCTTTGCAGATAACCATGGTTAACAGAGGAAGGACAATGATTTCAAGCACCACCCTACTTTTAAAACTTTTAAAAAAAGTTTGTTATTCTAACTCAATCAGCATGATAGAGTGATCTCCATCCTTGTCCTCGTCAACACTCTCATCTGCATTAACGAGAGTATCACTGACCTGTTGTCAGCTGGTCCTTTTGTGGCAGGGCTGAAATGCAGTGGAAATGTTGTTTGGGGATAAAGTTCATTGTCATGGCAAAGAGGGACTTTTAAAATTAATTGCAATTCATCTGATTACTCTTCATGGCATTCTGGAGTATATGCAAATTGCCATCATAAAAACTGAGGCAGCAGACTTAAAATAATATAAAATAAAATAATTTTGAAATAACCATCCTCTAGCAAAATTTAAAAATATAACTGTTTCATATAACTGATATAAATATCAGTTCATTATTACTTTTCTTAGCCTACTTGTCATTTTCACACAATACATATTTAAATATTTTGCCATGAATGTATTTAAAGAAGTGCAGGTATGTGACAGTATAGAAGTGAAGGATGAAATTGAGACTCAGACAAAAACTCTAAGACTACCAATTACTCAGAAGTTCTATGCATTCTACCATACTTCAATCGTGAAATTTTGGGTTAACACGCTGTTCTATTTGGCATTTCTCCGGACTTTCACCATTGTGGTTCTTGTAAAGAGGGAACCTTTGCCTTATGCTCAAGAATGGATTGTATTTGCGTACATCCTTAGTCGGTGTCGGTTGTTGTTGTTTTGGATGTCCGACCTCTGAATAATATATATATATATATATATATATATATATATATATATATATATAATATTAGGGAGACTAAAACCCCATACTCCTAGGATCACCCTATTACACACTGCATATAGGAAAATCCTCAGAGGCACAGCCTATAAATGACAGGAACGGAAGGTTTACATATATGTTGTCTTCAGCAGAAGTTGGATGCTGGAAAACCCTCAAGAGGTAGCAGCAACTGAATGCTCCACCAGTAGCAGCTATAGAAGGCGCTGAATAATCCACAAGTGATAGCAGGAGACTCCATAGAAGGAGTACACAGGAGCATGGTCAGCAATTCAAGGTCAGAAACCAGTAGAGTCACAACAGTACCAAGGAGCAAGCAGAAGCAAAGTCAAAGAAGCTGAAGTCAGGGTCACAGAAAAAGGTAAGAAATGATAAGCCAAGCAGGAGTCTCATGCAAGGAGATAAATCAGGCACAGGAGTACTCAGAGTAAGAACAGGAACAGCAAACAATTGATGAACTGGCACCAGTCTGCTGGCAAAGGGTAACTTTAGAGGCCAGGCACAGGGTGTTCAGCTGACCGCAGCCTCCAATCAGGTGATAGAAGTTAGTGATTAAAGCACTTCCTAGAGCCCTAACCTGTTGCCAGTGCAACTTTGATTTCTCAGACGCCAAACTGGTTCCCAGCAGTCTGCAGTCTTCTCAGTTATTTCTGTTCAGACAGTGCAGTCTACATTTAGGTTCCAATCCGGTTCCACTCTAGTCCAGCTTTCATTTATTTAGTACCTTCTACAAAATGACATCTAGAATCTGATTGGTTGCTATAGGCAACATCCCCACTTTTTCAAACCCGCAGTTTAGTAATCTAGCCCTTAGACTTTGCTATAAGTAGATCATATATCACTTTGTGAGAGCAGAGTTTCAGTGGAATGTTGGGGGTTAACCTGATTGATGAGAATGAATAATGGAGTAAGAGGAGAGAAAGTGCGACAGGCAGCTATACACCAGATGCTCACGTAGTTTGAAGGCACATGGGAGGAGAGAAACAGGGCGATAGTTGGAGAGAAAGGTTGGATTAAGACCCAGTGTATGAATTTGCAAAGTGATGCAGAAGATGTCTTTAGAATTGATGCGATGAACACATGTTTAAAAGAGCATGGAAATGTGCCAGTGGAGAGAGACAGGTTGAATAAGTGAGCTAGAAGTGGGTATACAGTGGTAGTGAGGGAGCGGAGAAGTTGGAAGGGAATAGGAACAAGTGAACAGGTTGTAGGTAATATGATGAGATGAGTGCAGAGACTTAATTTTCAGGTACTAGAGCGAATGCATTGAGGGTGGATTGGAGAGTGTAAGTAAAATGGGTACAGTGGGTGGAGTGTGTGCAATTTGTCATGAGGAAATATCTTGTCTTTTTGGAGCACTCACACTGGTAGCTGTTATCAAATTGGAAGGCACCCTAAAAGAGACGGCCATGGCTGTCAAGGTAAAGTTTTACCCTGCCCATTTACCCTGCCCATTTCATTGCATAAATAACTAAATTTCGGGTCTGTTTAGATACTATCTCCATTTCAGACGATAGTTCTGAGAGGAGAGAAGGAGGGGCCAAACATCAATAGTTCTCAGGCTTCCGGTGATGTAATGGATATGGCTGAATAGATGGCAAAGCTGCAAGAATATTTCAATTCAATGAGGAGAAACATTAATGATGTTAAAAAGAAATTAATTCAACTAAAAAAAAATTATATTGATTTGTATCACACATATGAAATAATATTGTTGGAAGGCTCTAGCAAACTCCAAAGTTAAATTATCTATATAGTTCTATCATTGTAAAATAGTATACAGTATATATAGTATATAGTTGTATTAATTGTAAAATAGTATACAGCTTTCAATGAGGTTTAAATAATCAGTAGCATTTAGTAGTTACATCATATATACTCATACTTGCCCACTCTCCCTGAATGTCCGGGAGACTTACGAATTCTGAGTAGGTCTCCTGGACTCCCGAGAGAGAGCAGACAAGTCTCCCGCATCCTGCTCTTCGGGTGTCAAAATGACTCGATTCGCTGGGAATTGCAACATTTTGGCCCCTCCCCTGTGACAAAATAGTCATTTTGTCATGGGGGCGGGGTCAAAGTGATGCGAATTGCCCCTTCATATGTTTTATACTGCCCATAATAGATTATATCATTTAACTTCAGAGTGGAAATCTATAGTGTGTGTATAGATAGATAGATAGATAGATATGAGATAGATAGATAGATAGATAGATTTTGACATAAGCTCTGGTAAAGCCATCAAAGGCAGATATATATTTCATAGACTTCTGTCTAGTATGTTTAAAGCCCCAGGAATATTATTTGTGTGTGGAAAGGAGCTTCCCAAAGTTGTCTTCAGCTATAGGAAAAGCTGGTAAGGGTCCCTGTGGTTATGTATGGAGTGAAAGGTGAGCTCCATACATAAGGCCCATTTCCAGGTCTTCTAAATTACCTGTGTCAGTGCTGGATAATCAGGAGTTGCACCTGCATGGTGCTGGTAAAAGGCTGCAAAGCAGCTCATTCAGTCTCATTACCTGGGGGAAGAGGTCAGATGGCTCTTGAGCGATGCTGCAATTTATGATCTGTAAGTTCTGTCGTTTTGTATATTTGTGGGCCACCAGGTCCCTCACTTTAGACAGGGAGTGCCTGTGTATTTGTTAGAAACCAGACGGCAAAGATTTTGTTTGTTTTGTTTTATTTTCATGCTAGTGAATAAAACTATCTGAGGCTATTTAAACCAAAGCACTGGACTGGTGTGATTTATCTGGCTGAAGTGAGTAAAGTGTGGTCATCTAACCCCAGGAGAATGTTAATTGCATATGTGTTAACAACTGATGTTGTAATCACTTGCACAGAAGAACAAATAGATGACATATGGAGCATCTATAAAAGGTTTACTATTTATTTGCTCTCAAAAGATCACTGGTTTTCATATGCTTTATATCTTACAGTTAGACAACACGGCACATAGAAACCACATACAAAAACATAAAAAAGCACTATGAAAATTATTATACTCCTTGTACTAGAGTGTACACATAATATGACTAGTAGAACAAAGGGATTGGTCTTCTAAATTGCAAATATATACAAATGTATTACTCAACAAAGAAAAACAAAATGCAGAAAAACATATAACCCTAAAATTAAAAATAAAGCACATAGGAGACAAATAATAGGAATCGCTGTTGGAAGAATTATCGGCAGAATTGTTGGACTGACGGTCGTGAGTACATACACACTTCCAAGTTTGCACAACATCACTCCATCGTTGATCATGAATTTTAGGAAGTTTATAAAACCAAATCAAACGACACAATGTGCTTTGGTACAATAAAACATGATGGTGGGAGTATACTCACAAATGCGATATCTTACCAGTCTTTTATTGTGTGATCTGTATGATAATTGCATGACATTTCTGTAGTGTGTACCCAGCTTAACATGAAATATGCAATTTGAAAATCAGTTATAAATGTTCACTCCAGATTGGAAATGCACAAATACAAAATGTATGAGACCAAAATCACAGTCCCTGAGTCACTTATTTGATGAAAAACACAAGATTTTCAACAATGATACTGGTTGCTTTATTTGCCTGCTATAATAATAAATCTTTCCTGGAGAACTTACAAATACTCCTTCTGTTTCACATATGGTAAATACAACCTAGATGCACATGTAGTAAATGCGTGCTGTACACTCCTTTTTACTGTGATGTTGCAACTCACTGTCTCCTTCACTTTAACTTGTGTAAGATTTCCACTGCAAAAATTAGCTTTAGTGGGTTTTATCACTCTTTATCTTTAGTGTCTCAGTGCCAAAGTTCCTATCTCTCCCTGCACTACAGCCTTGACACAAAAGCATAGTCCTGTAAAAGAGTTTTTATACATAAATCTTCTGGTCTCCCCACTAGTTCCCTGTCTACCTAGCAAAAATAAAAGACTCAGGGCTAGATTTACTAAGTGGGGATGTTGCCTATAGCAACCAATCAGATTCTAGCTGTCATTTTGTAGAAGGTACTAAATAAATGAAAGCTAGAATCTGATTGGTTGCTATAGGCAACATCCCCACTTTTTCAAACCAGCTTAGTAAATCTAGCCCTCAGTCCTATTTTTTTAACTTAAAAGGTTTTTATTGAGTTTTTAAAAGAAAATGAAACAAGTAAAGCAGTGATTACTGGTTACAATTCATGAACTAGTATAAAATGAGCAATCAACACTGCCGACAAACATCAAGAAAAATTAAAAAAAAGGAGAAAAGATATATTACAAAATACTTATGACAAAGACAACTAGATGGAAGGTGGGGAGACGAAAGGACGGGGGAGGTCGAAGACAAGTATAGAGACAGCCAGACTATAAAATGAGTACCTTTGGGTCTGACAATAATACACAACTCAGAGAACACACATCAGAGTTTAAGTGTCAGGTAAGGGTCGATGTTCCATAAAGTAGTCATACCAGCGAGGAGGCTACAGCTATAGAGTATTTAAAACCAATAGTTTCCATCTCATAACTATGTTGGATTTTGTGATAATTTTAGAAAGAGAAGGAATTAGTGGGGATTTCCAATTCTGTGCTATTGCTGCTCAAGCAGCAATAAGTATATGACCAGTGACATATTGCTTGTGGCACCGCAGATGTGGAGGTATAAATATAATAGTGCCATAGCCGGAGAGGGGGAAATGTTAGATTTAGAAACCTGTGATATTAAATCAAAGATTTCAGCCCACAATGGTTGAAGGTTAGGACATGTCCAAAAAATGTGCATAAGCATACCAGTCTCGCCACAGTTCCTCCAACAATATTTGCATTCTGAAGGCCAGATTTTATGGAGCTTGTCTGGAGTAAGGTAAAGCCTATGTACAACTTTAATCAACATCTCTGAGTGGTTGATACACTTTGATATCTTATATATATTTTAAAGATTTTCTCCCAATCTTCTGCTGAAATTGTAATATCTAAATTGGTTTCCCGGATATTTGAATACCAGGGGGGATCAGCTTCAGCTCCGATAGGTGTAAGGGACGAGTTTGTATCCAGTGTCTAACTTGAAGATACTTATTGAAGTCACGGGGTGGAATATCGTATTTGGCTTGTAACTGTGAGAAGGGGGGGGAATGACCCTCCTTCCAAAAGATCCTGCACTCGTCTAGCACCCCGCCTATACCAAAAGTCTAGGCGGAGATCTGGAATCAATTGTGACAATGCAATTGTGGAGAGGCTATAGGAGGGAAGGTGATATTCCGGTACTAGGGTCAACATCTTGTCCCAAATAGTAAGGGAGTCTCTGACACTTCTAAGTGTAGACACTGGATTCAGTCTACTGGGTTTATCCAGCCACAAGAGGTCTACTTAGGGGAATGGAGAGGAACTATGCTGCTCAATGGTGACCCAAGGTTTTAATGGGGAAGGAGCCTGCCAATCTCTAAGCTGATCAAGAATAGCAGTGTGTTGGTATGTTTCCAGTCTAGGAGTGGCTAGGCCACCTCTTAATTTAGATCTAAACATATGCTCTCTAGAGAGTCTGGGACACCTGTTACTTCAGATGAAGTTAAATGCGATGGTGTAAAATGTCTTGAGGAGGGTCATAGGAACTAGGTAGGGGATAGAGTGGAATAAGTACAGGATCTTTGGAAGCAGCATCATTTTTATACCTGTTACCTTGCCCATCCAAGAGATCTCAAAATTTGCCCAGGATTTGGTCATCTTATCGAACTGTCCCAATAATGGCTGGTGGTTACTTTCAACAACTAAATTAGGGTCCAGAGGTATATGTATGCCTAGATATGTCAATAGAGGGGACATCATTGAAATTTGTATTAGGATTTTAAGGACCTTAAAGAGTCATGCGTGATGGCCACCCCTAGAGTCTCTGATTTAGAAGTATTAAGCTTATGATAAGATACCTCTGTGTATTCCTGAAAAATTCGTGATAGGGCGGGCATAGAAGACTCAGGTTTTGTAACAAAAAGTAATACGTTATCCGCAAAGGCAAATCTTGTTATGATAAGTACAGATGACTGTAGCTTTCACATCTTCTGCCAGTCGGATCTTAGCGGCCAGGGGTTCCATCGTCAAAGCAAAGAGCAGAGGGGAGAGAGGGCAGCCTTGTCTGGTGCCGTTGGTAATTGGAAAGGCAGAGGAAAGGAACCCATTGCTGAAGACCCTGGCCGAGGGAGTAGTGTACAGGGTAGCAATGGCTTGCAGGAAGGACCCTGCAAAGCCAAATTTAGGTAGGACCGCATACATGTATTCCCAGTGAATTCTACGGAATGCTTTCTCTGCGTCCAATGATATTAGTAGAAGGAGCACAGATCTAGCTGAATGGGTCTCTATGATGTTATCCTTTTCTCTCACTACGTGGTGCTTAAGCCAGCAGCTTTGTTTCTCTGCTGTGACAGACCTTTCCTTCACCTCTTTCTGTCTCCTGTCTCTCCACCCAGCTCACACTTACTCCTCCATGCGTCCTTCAGCTCCGTCAACCGTCTTCCCAGCATACCACCCTTCTGCAACACCTCTGCGTGATTCTAGGTGCCAGCACTATTCCCTAAGGCTGCTGGGAGATTAAGTACTCTGCCACCACTGTTGTGCTTTAGTGCGCATGTGCAGTCCACCCAGGACGCCGGTGCTACAAACCAAAATCTGGTACTGATCAGAACACTCATTTGAAATCGGCCTCATTGCAGTAATAGTTTACGTGTCTAAATTTTTGTATTTTATGTCATTACTTTGTAAACATTGCTCAATCCATAAAGTTGCCTACATTGTAATAAATGAGTTAGGTTCTACTTTTCTTTCTGTTTAAACAACCATATCCTGAATTTCCACAACCATTGTTACACAAGCAGAGTATGTAACTGTGTACACAATTTGGTTCACTATCTGAACAACAGATGTCATCTATGAAGCAAAACTGTATATGAGAAGCAATATTTACTTGTAATTATTTTTTATTGGTCTGGAAATTTTTACAATGTCTGTAATTTTTCACTTGAACAATGATTTACCCCATCACGCTACATTTCCGGTTACAGTAGGAAAAAAAAAACTTATATACCCCATTATATGAGCTCTTCTCAGTTTTATTCCATGCCTCTGACCCTTTGATTTTGACATTTAAGTTGCCTTTTTGACCCAGTGGAAATATCAATGCCTTCAAAGTGATTTTCTTTGCCAAGCTGTAATATCTACTACAATCTGCCCCATCATTCCATTGTAAGTCTTATTTTGATGATTTCCTCATTTCTAAGGTATAATTTGCAACATAAACTAAGTAAATACACATTGAAAGCATTTCCAGGTAGATGAGCCTTACTTTGCCTAATGTATTCCTAACTACATTGCTGCTCAGTTACTTATGCTTGTTGATATGTGGGATTACCTCTGTAAGGTAAAACCTAGTTTGATGGTAGTAATTCTAGTATGTTATGAGGTTTTTGTTAATTTGATTTATGAATCAACCCACAGGGAATCATCATCATCATTTGTTTATATAGCATTGCCAATTCGGCAGTGCTGTACAGACAATATTTATCAGGTTTAACAGTAACTGTGGCTGCTGGCTTTAAAGTTTAACTCTCTATGTCTCTTAATATTTCCCTGTGTACAAAAGCTTCCAACTTCTTGAACAAGTACCTAAGTTTAAGGTTTGATCACAATTATTAGCTTTAATGCTTGCAAACAATGTTTCAGTTACCAAAGTAGCGGCTTTATCATCATAATAAATTCCTTTTGCTTCCCCTCTGCTTTCAGTTTCAGTGTGGGGAATTCAATTGGCCTGCGCACTATTGCCGTTATTACGGTAATAGTGCTCTTAAATACCATTATTACTGTAATTTCAACACCGACTTTTTGCTCGCAGCTTCCTGAGCCGCGAGCAGAAAACCAAGTTGAATTTACCATAATAACGGTAATAGAATTATTGCGGCGCCATTAGATTTTCTGCAGAAGGCAGTGGGAGTGAATTGGATAGGTAAAAAGGGGGACCAGCCCGACGTGCTATTGATGTACCTTGGGCGGAATAACCTTGGAAAAATAAAAACCATGAACATGGATAAGAGCATTCTGTTGGACTAAATATAAGTAGGTTTTGGAGCTCCATTGCCTTAGTATGGTTAAATATAATCCCAAAATTATCTTAGCATTAGCAAGCCCATTGCCTCCTATAGTGGCATAATCATATGACATAGCAACATTGGCATGCAATGCGCTAGTGTTATAGTAGCAATTCTTATGGAAGACACATTAAACCTGCTCCACAATGCTATGCAGGGAGAGCTGGAGGCAGTGTTGTGCTAAGTCAGTCACAGCACATTGGTGGGAGCTTTAGTCCTCACGGGGGGGTCATAAAAGACTATTGTGGTAGGGCAAAATGGCACATATGATACAGTAATGGGGGGGAGCCAGCAACGTGCATAGTTACCCTGCTAAAGACAGATATGTTCCTTCTCCAACTTTATCGGTTGTGCCTCCACAAGTGGTGTCCCAAGGAAGAGTGTGACACCAGTTTAAGGACACCCATATCTATAGAGTAGAGACTGGTTACTACCCTGAGATATTTGGCCACAGAGATAAAGATAAATTATCTTTTCACCTCCTGATGAAGTCTACTACATACCAGACGAAACGCGTTGAGGATCTATGTTCTTAGATTGGACTAATTTATTTTCTTGCTCTGGAAGTATTGGTGTTACTGGGCTTTGGACCTAACAGCTGGACTGATTGTTCATTACCATCTGCTGCTGACTGCCTAAAGATACCCAGATAAGCATATTTCAATTGTTTTAATGTAAGTGTATTACTTACTTTTTGTGCAATAAACCCACTGTGTATACAGTGTTACACTATGTTGGTTTTTCTTTGCATCTATTTTGTGTACTGTTGGAAGTCTGAGCAGTATCACTAAAGAGCCCGGTCCTAGAAAGAGGATCATCCTTGGAAGGATCAAGGGACACTTGGAGATTATTATTCCATTCACAGATAAGCTATAAAGTCCTAATATTTGGTAAGCATACGCACTATTGGAATTCCTGGGAGTTGCATGAAGTCTCTACTCACGTTTTTCATATTTATTCACATTTGCACTTCTGTGTGAAACTGTCACACTTTAAACTTTGTGTGAATTTTTTAATCACTCTATGTATCAGTCTTAGTACTGTCATACAAACAGTATTACACTGTTGTGGCGCCCTGTTCCTTGTGTTTTTGTTCCTAGATTGATTCCAGATACACCTTCCGGCTCTGGGAGCTGTCAGCCGCCTGAAAATAGGCTATTGTGTTGAAGATACTGTGTTGGACTTTGTATAGTATTGGGTCACATGCCGCTCTGTCTCTTTTTATAGACATAGAGGTTTTACTGTCTATAATATTTAAAAGCAATACACATAAACATAAGAATATTATAATAATAAGCAATCAAATATAACATCACATGTCACGTCAGAAAATACCTAATAATGTAATGAGAATAAGTATTTCCAAATATGGTAAGAGGACGCTTACATACAGCAACACATAAATGTCATATGGAGCGTGTAAAACAGGTTTACTATTGATTCTCCATTAAAAGCACATTATTCCCAGTTACCTGACGTTCTGACAACGCACCAAGTCGGAGAGGTAGAGACATCCTAAATTTACATATACCAGTACCGGAAGGAGTCGCTGTTTTAGGAACTACCGGCAGTTGGTCGTGAACTTATACACACTGCAGGATCGGAAGGCAGTTGGAACAAGATTTTTAAACAGAACGACCAATCAAATAAAACGATGTGCAGTACTTTGGAATGACTCTCGTTCATCATGTAAGTATACACATTAATGCGATATTGGGCTAAAAGGTAATTTCTCGAGTGTTTGACCTGATAATTGGCTGAAAAACCTCTTGTGTGTACCTAGCCTAATACACGATTCCTGGAGCAGCACAAAAGGAAAAGATGACCCAGCTAACATCACCGGAATATGTGAGTAAATTGACTTTTGTACATTGATGGGGTCTGGCTTAAATTCTAACCATCACCTGGATAATTACATGGGTGGTTGCCATTTGGAGATCGGGAGGTATACGCAGCAGAGCACCCTGGATCTTTTAGAGAATGGGACCTGTTTACACCATATTAGGCTTTTAACTAGACCCTAAGTATCTTAGGCCACTTACTTACTTTCTTAAACACAGAAGGCAGCTACCACATAAAGAGATGAGATCTGCAAGTATCGCAGAAAAAGCTGCATATTTGACAGAAATAGCTACAAATTTCACCTGCCAACCTAGCTAAGAGCTGTCAAAATATTAGCAAAAGCTGCCAAGCTACTAGAGAAAGCTGCCAAGCACACAGAGGGAATTGTCAATTCTAGAGAGGAGTAAGCTGCCAGGGATACAGTACAAACTGGAATCCAGGTCCAGTCCAGAGGTCCAGGGAGAGTCCAATTGCAGTGCAGAGGTCCAAAGGAAGGTCAGATCCAGTCCAGAGATTCAGAGGGAGTCTGGCATTTTTCTATTTGTTTACAGAGTGTCCTGTTCCCTTTCCATTTGACCAGGTGCCAACTGATGCTGTTGCTAACACTGCTATTGCATTACCATCCTTAGAGGAGAGTAACTGGAGAGCCATTCATGACTTTTATTAATGTTTATAGAGCCCTACAGGTTTCAAGATGTTCAATGTTTATGCCAAGCATCATATACAGGGCTAACCACCAGTACTATGGCGCCTTTCAATCAGAGGCTTGGTCTTCATCTGCCTTACACTGCCAGGACTACTCCTCCCCTCAATCTATTGCTCTTATTTCTTTCTAGTGTTTAAGGGAGTATCTCATCCCTCGCCCACCTGTCCCTCTTCTCACTGCATGTTTCTATTAAATATATGTGGGAAGCTAGACAGAGACACCATTATTTTCTATGGCAACAAAATAGAATGCAGAAAATAACCTTAGTCTGTGACTATTTAAAGCATTTAAGACTGTACTCCCATTCGGATGAAGTTCAGTATAGGAAATACAATCTTAGTACTGTTATCACTCTGTAACTTGCATTTGCATGAGTGGTGACTGGCAATGGTGGCATAAATAAGCTGGAGGGACAAAATGAGGCTATGTGTGTGAATAAGGAGGCCGTTTACTGTAGGCTATTCTGGCCATGTAATTATGTGGTGGTGACTATTGACAGTTGAATTTGATTTGCATAATATATACTTTTTGCCATACCAATTTTGACATATGCTAAATATATTCTCTTTAGTAGCACTTACGTAATGGATTACCTTTCTGCCATACCAGTACCATACCATCACAGTACTTTTGCTTTTTAATTTACTTCAAGAACATGCTTTTTAGTATAGAAAGCCACGTTATGTACACTAACTCCTTGCCATGGCGATCCATTAAAATTAGTTTACACTACTATATTTAGAAGAATTGATGCTGATAGCTAATCACACAACTTGGCAAACATACAGAGATAAATTAATGCAAACTACAAGGTCATGATGCACTTAACTTTCAAGACCAAACAACAAAAGAAAGCATAAAGCAAATTAAATTACCGGTATGTTGTTTAATCAGACACAGTGACCTATTAAGAAACTCTTAAACCAAGCATACGGTAAGTGAGGCAAATATAGTAATGATACTAGTTAGTCCCAAAATCACAGATGTGGTGAATGCTAATTATATAGCATAGAGAAATTAGTGGGGAGTTATTAATTCACCTAAAATGTAACCTTTATTAGAACCTTTTAAAAATATGGAGAAATGAAGGACTTATAAATAGCATTAAGTATTAATAAAACCATATATGCAAATGAAAATTGATGCCAGTGGGGATCATTTTTGATCTTTAAAAAAGCTCACCTGAATCACATTTAATCATTTGTAAGTAGGTGTACGTGCCACCTTTTTCAAGATTGTGGGTGGAAAAACTTCATGTGCGCAGCATCAATTTCACTCATCTCCAATCACATGATGACATACACTGATCAGCCACAACATCAAAACCACCTGCCTTATTTTGTGCAGATCTCCCTCGTGCCGCCAAAATAGCGCTGACCTATCGAGGGAAGGACTTTACAAGACCTCTGAATGTGTTCCGTCTGGCACCAAGACGTTAGTAGCAGATCCTTTAAGTTCTGTAAATTGCGAGGTGGGGCCTCCATGGCTTGGACTTGTTTTTCCAGAACATCCCACAGATGCTCGATCAGACTGAGATCTAGGGAAATTGGAGACCAAGTCAACACCTTCAACTATTTGTCATCTTTCTCAAACCATTCCTGAACAATTTTTCCAGTGTGGCAGGGCGCATTATCTTGCTGAAAGAGGCCACTGCCATCATGGTATATCATTGCCATGAAGGGGTGTACTTGGTCTGCAACAATGTTTAGGTAGGTGGTACCAATGTTTAGGTAGGTGGTACATGTCAAAGAAACATTCACATGAATGCCAAGACCCAAGGTTTCCAGCACAATATTACCCAGAGCATCAAACTACATCCACTGGCTTGCCTTCTTTCCATAGAGCTTCCTTGTGCCATCTCTTCAACAGGTAAACAATACTCACTGACCCGACCGTCCACATGATGTAAAAGATTCATCAGACCAGGCCACCTTCTTCAATTGCATCATGGTCCAGTTTTGGTGCCCACATGCCCATTGTAGGTTCTTTCAGAAGTGGACAAGGGTCAGCATGGGCACTCTGACCGGTCTGGGCTACGCAGCCCCATACACAGCAAGCTGCATTGCACTGTGTGTTTTGACATTTTTCTATCATAGCCAGAATTACCTTTTTCAGAAATTTGTGTAACAGTAGCTCTCCTGTGGGATTGGACCATACAGACTAGCCTTTGCTCCCCATGTGCATCAATGAGCCTTGGGCGCCCATGACCCTGTCGCCAGTTCACTGGTTTTCCTTCCTTGAAATTGACCATGCACATACTGACGGCGCCCACATCCTTTATAACACTCAACTGGAAAAGTACTTCCCTCGGCTCTCTCTACCCTCAAAAACAGATCTGGCACATTGCAGCTATGGAAGAGATTATCTACTACCGGCATGATAGGGGCCATGTTTTTAACTAAGTCTGCACCCCATTGCAGTTTGCAGAACACACATTCCCCTCTGCCACCTAGCTTTCCCAAGTGAGGCCCAAGTGTGGCAAATGTGGTCCCCCTCCAGTTGTGTTTGTACCAGGGTTCTACTGTCACGTTCCTTGTACGCAACTGTTTCACCATTCAAAATAAATAATTAACAAAAATAAAGTTCAACAGTAAGATTCTGACTGAAGGGAAATGTTCTTCATGAAATACTACCCTTGGGGATCTTCCTACCATTAATAGCTGTGCTTCAGATGAGGAAATAAGATATTGGGTGGGAATATGAAGTTTAGAGACCACAGAAAATGTGATAAAGTTTCAAGTGGATCCAGAATTCAGGAAGCACAGAGAGTGATTGGGGTGCTGCCCGCTCCCTGAAATGATTGTCCACTTTATTGCACAAGGTAATACAAAAATGACAGGAGTTCACGGAAAGACAATCCATCCTCAATTTTATCTGTGAGACCCTGCCAGAAGGTGAAAACCAAAGCCTTGTTGTTCCACAGGAGCTCTGAAGCGAATGTACAAATTTGCACTATATACTGACCAACATTTTGAGAGCCTTCACCGATATGCAGAAAGCTAGAAGCAGTGGGTGAAACCTGACCACAAGGACAAGGGTCATTCACTAGACATCCCAGGGAACATTGGAATAATTACCTAAGTCAGCCTAATACTCTACACAGCACAGAGTGTGCCTGATTTGACACAGATGGGCCTATGAAGTGAGCAAAAATACAAGTTTCTTGTACATCTGCATGTCTGCTGCTATAAGGAGGCAGAGTCGAGAAGATGAGATGCAGGGTGCCAGACACTGTGACCAGCAGGAGAGCAGATGAGGTGTTCACCACAAACAGGACACAGTAGGTAACAGCCAGACTCCATCGAGTGATAGAGATATGCTTTGCCATTGTTGATGGTGAGGTAAAAGGCGGCACAAGAATATAAAAGTAAGGATGAGGAGGGATGAGTTTAAGTGAAGGGAGGAAGGTGTGTGTAGGGGCAGCGATGGCGGACGGGACATGGGAAAGGGAAAGGTTGAAGTAGAGGTAATGGTAAGAGGGGATTAGAACAGGGTAAGCTTTGTTATGAGTAGTGAAGACATAGGGCTAGATTTACTAAACTGCTGGTTTGAAAAAGTAGAGATGTTGCCTATAGCAACCAATCAGATTCTAGTTTTCATTTATTTATTACTGTCTACAAAATGATAACTAGAATCTGATTGGTTGCTATAGGCAACATCTCCACTTTTTCAAACCCGCAGTTTAGCAAATCTAGCCCATAGAGTGTGGTAAAGTAGGAGGGTAAAAAGGTTTGTGGAAGGTTGAACGTAGGGGAAACAGAGGCCTGGGGGATGGCAGAGGCATTCTGGTTGGCGTTGCCGATGGAGAGGAACAGAGATGAAGGAGTACATGTATGGATAAAAGTGTGCAAGAAGGAATTGGACTGAATAGGTGGAAAAGGAAAAAGGCTAGGTACAGTATAGATCAATATATTGTGTGTACTGCTGTCAATTCTCATTATCAACAACATACCCTGCAATACAGCCACTGCACTCCAAACACTATCTTTCTCAACCAAGCCCAAGACTTGACAGAGAAATTAATGAAAGAGGGTACAGTTTTCCAATAAAGAACCAGGTCTGACGTCATAAACCTAAAATAAAATCCCTCACCCATTTACAAACAACAAAAGAAAATACAATTAGATAGATCAAACAATACAATAAACACAAAGAAAATATTAGAGAAATACTGGAATATCGAAAAGCAATGAATACATATGCCCCCTATTCGCTGACGGACCATAAGTAACATATACGAAAGCAAAATACCTACAGGAATTATTGTTACCTAGCCATAACAACAAAAACTGGAGAAACAATAGGAAAACACAACTTACAATTCTAGAAATGTAGTCTGCCTTATCAGCCTTCCATGCACATAATGGGACCACTAAGCTGTAGAACACATGAACAACATGCAAAAAGCTAACTAATGCAAAAACTAATAGAACATTTTAAAATAAAAAAACAGCAAAAAGGACCACTTCAAAGTCATACTAGCACACTAGCAATCCTTCTAATTCTTTCTGGTCTCCATTTAATATAAACAGGATAGCTTCAATGTATCTCTGCCACTTCGCCATGAAGAGATTTGCATAGCTGGGGCGAACTTGGTTTCCATAGCTGTTGTTTTGTTTGCATTTAGTACTTACCTTCAAACTAGAAGTAGTTGTGGTTGAGGATGAAGTTATTTATTTTCAGGAGGAGCCTGGTTTGTACACCTGGTATTAATTGTTGTGAGAGGTCGTATTACTTACTCTGCACCATTCCTTGTTATCTATGACTGTGTATAATGATGTAACAAGTGAACAGTTTGTAATCTTGATTCCATTCTTGCTTGTGCAGGATCTTTAGGAATTGCGTAATGTGCTTAAGGTAACTCTTTTGCAAACTTGTAATTGGACGAAGTAATGGTGTATGTGTGTAGAAAGATTGCAGGTAAGGGAGCTGATTCCTGGGTCAACATGTTTCTCTGGTGGGTTTGTTAGATGTTTATGGATCTTGTGAAGGTGGTAGAATAATGATATTCTTGGATTTTTGTTTGGTCAGGTCTCTATGTTTTCATGTTCTTTTTTGTTGATGACTCCTGTGTGGAGTCCATTGTTTAGGAGTTATAGTACTTTTTTGTGGTATCTTTTCATAGGGTCTTGTTTGAATTCTTTATAGGTTGTGTGTCCTATTTACAGCTCATTATACCTTCTCCATCCTGGCTGTTGCTTGGCAGCCAAGACGCCCTTATTTCTATTTGGTCGCACACCCTGCCTCTGCCATCTCGGCTTAGTAGCCGGGACACTGTGTCGGCTTGTCAGTCTCATAACCATAATTACTCTGTCTCTGCAAGGGGACTCACCCATGATGGAGCAATCTGAATGGCCCTCACTATTTTAAATGGCCGGGAGGACATAGCCTTTGTATAGACTATCGTGGACTCAATGTTAGCATGGAAAAAATGGCTACTCTCTACCATTAATAACTGAATTATTTCTTCGCACCAAAGGAGCATCCATTGAGCTGCCTACGGAGGGAGACAAATGGAAGACCACCTTCAACACTTGGGATGGTCACTATGAGTAGTTGGTTATGCCCTTTGGGCTATGCAAGAACCCAGCTGTTTGTCAAAATTTTGTTAGTTACATTGTTCAGGATTTTATCAGTTTGTCATTGTGTAGATTAACAATATCTTAATTTTCTCCACCGACATCCAGTCCCATAGGAAACACGTTGCAGCGATCCTTATTCAACCCACCATTTATTTTGTAAACTTGAGAAATATCTCTTTGAACAGCAACCTTTCCCCTTTCTTGAATAAATAGTCGCTGGCACTGGTCTTCATATGGATCCAAAAAAATTACATGTTATTATTGGTTGACACCAATCTATTGGCCCCAATGCTTAGCAGCAATTCTTACATTTTGCAAATTATTATTGCCAATCATTATCACTTTTCTGACTTAGAAGAAAGCTAACACCAGGAGGCTTCACCTTTTTCGATTACCATTTATACAGACCACAAAAAAATTCTGAACCTTCAGACTTCTCAGTAACTTAATCCCCATCAAGACAGATGGCCATTATTCTTTTTTCAATTTCATTTAGTGATGACCTTCCAACCTGGTACCAAAAACTGAAAGGTGAATGCTTTATTACACTCATTTGTTTGATTGTCAGATGTCTTCAGAGAATTGGCCTGTAGTGGATCTCAAATGTGTCCTAGTCATCATGGAGATCATCTCTTTTACCCCTTCTCCTGGAAAGACTTTTATTAAATACAATCTTTGTCTCTACTGTGACATTCAGTGCAGCCTGCTCAATCTGTGGTCAGTACAAATTACCTCAACAACTTCAATGTAACATCTGGAAACATTCCTAGGAATATATATTGCAGCTAATCAAGGTAACTGGGCAGATCTTCTAATCTGTGTGGAATTCGCCCATAATAATCTCTTTCATTAGGCTTCTTCCATTCCTCCATTTTTTTGTTCCTCGTTTGCCATCCCCTGCTACCAAAACTGGCATCTTTACCATCTTCAGTGGTTCCTGCTGTTATTTCAATTTTTTTAATAAAAGCCATATTAACTTACCAGTAACAAATCCTTAAGTGACACTCAGATATTAAATTATTACTTAGGTATCACATTAATCTTCATACACAAACACAATTATTCACTATATTTTAATAATTATTTTTGTTATTATTAAACTTAATAGTCAGAATTGACTTCTAATATTTCACAAATTTTTGTCACTAACATTATGAAGATCAAATGGATCATTCATGATGAATATTCATTTTTATTAATTATAACACAATTTAAGATGAGGATTTAGGAATATAATTATATAATGATATATTTTAGATATATGACAGGATAGATTGGTTATATAGAACTGATTTATAGTGTTAAATATTTTTAGCACTTCATAATTTTATAACTCTATATTAGAGATTTCATCACTCATACAATCACTAAACTTATGTAAAATATTAAAGAAATATACCTTTTTTTGGTATATAACAATATTAGTTAAATAATAAATAAGACACGTCAAATTTATGCAATAGGTAATATAAGGTATTTGTTTATATGTTAAATATAGATATGGTTGTAAGATCATTTGTAGTGAGCATTAATCAGTGGATTAACAAGTGATTATAAATCTGATAACGATAGTTTCCTACAAGAAGAGGTGTGTTAGATGCTATATAAATCAATATGTAGGTACTTTCGTGTGTCCATTGATTCGTCAGCAGAAGTAGATTTTACTTATAAGAATCACTGTTTAAGATCGTTCTATGAGCGTTATACAGCGGGTCCCCGCGGGACTATAAACTTGCACTAATCATCTCCCGCATTGACTATTGCAATTCCCTCCTTACTGGTCTTCCCAAAAACAGACTCAAACCCCTAAAATCTATTTTGCATGCTTCGGCAAGACTGATTTTCCTTGCAAATAGCTATTCCTCTGTTGAATCACTCTGTATGTCTCTACACTGGCTGCCTGTCTTCTACCGAATCCAATATAAAATACTTTTACTAACCTACAAGGCCATCAACAAAGCTGCACCAACATACATCTCCTCTCTTGTCTCAAAATATCTCCCAACTCGGCAACTCCGTTCTGCAAAAGATCTGCGTCTCTCATCCACCCTCATTACATCCTCCCATTCCCGGTTACAGGACTTTTTTCGGGCTGCACCCACTCTATGGAACTCTCTCCCTCGCACAATAAGACTCTCCTCTGTTCTACAAACTTTCAAGCGTTCTCTGAAAACCTACCTATTCAGACAAGCTTATAATATTCCTCAACCACCATCTTAACCTCACTACCTTTAGCCTGTTACACAATTTCACACAAGACAACTACCCCCGGACCAACATTGTTGTGTGACAGGATCATTTAGCTTATGAGTCACCCTACCTTTGCAGTCTGGCTGGGCCAAGATGCAAAATGTATACTTAACCTCATGTGTCAATCTCCCATTGTCCCATAGATTGTAAGCTTGCGAGCAGGGCCTTCTCACCTCTTTGTCTGTTTTACCCAGTTTGTTTATTAGTTTATTACGTTTGTCCCCAATTGTAAAGCGCTACGGAATATGTTGGCGCTATATAAATAAATGATGATGATGATGATGATGATGATATGCAGTTCTTTATATATAAAGAAAAAGAATGATGAGCTATATACTTCAAATATTTATCAAATACAAAGTGGGTTTCATTTACTTATCCGTAGAAATAGGGTTCATTTATCTGATTCATTTAATTTAATCCTTGCCGATATTTGACCAATTATAATGACTGCTGGGAGGAGTCTTGAGAGAGTCTCTTCCCTATTGGCAGCTACACCTCTCACTCGTACGATACCCCAACATGATTGGCTCCTTATGTGGTGATGCCAGCATGTTCACACAGAACTGACAGTATATAAGAACTGTCAGTTCATTCAGTCTGCTTGCCTTGATTAAGCAACAGCGAAACGCGCGTCGGCGTATCAGCTGGCCACACTCGATATTGGCACTAAGAGGAGTCTGATTATTTAACTACCCCTATAAGCCCAGAGTTAGAGGGGAAACCTAGCAGGCAGTTAGCAATACACTCCCCATAACAGCAGTCTGTGACAGCGCCTCTGAGTTATCCACCATATAGCGCTATTGAATATGCTGCAGGGGAGATTATACCACAACTGATTACAGATGGCAGGAATGAGTTGGAAGGGATAGCATACTAGCTACTACAATTTTCTAATAACGTTTCTGCTATACTTCACATGTTATGCTACTGAATATGCTGCAGGGTAGTTTCCATTTCAACTGATTGTTGATTTGTAGGATTGAGTCAGAAGGAATTACATACCAGCGTTTGTGATTTATAAGAGATAATTGGGATAATTTTGTTCCAACCTCTATATGCCAGCTGGACATTATCAGCCTGCATAGCCTGTTATTTAACAGACATTATATCAGAGCCATAACTGCTTATTATGGCGTATGTTTCTTTACTTACTATCTGACTAATTTATATTAATCACACTATTATACCTCTGTACCATATAATTTATAGTGGGATTATATAGGTACTATATTGAGTGTATCCAGCCTTTTATTTATATCCATGGGATTTTAATTGTTATATTTTAGTATATTTCGCTTTTAAGTCATTACCCAATAAAAGTTATGTTTTATAGGATGGTAATTATCGATATTATCTATCAGAAGATTTAGTGCACCTTATATCAGAAACTTCGCTTTTTTTCTCCTTTTTGTTCAGATTATATCTGGAGTTTCAAGGTTGCACCCCATTCACCAATTAAGAGATCCTATTTAGGAGATATTTATAGGGATATGTGTATTACAATTGGGTAAAATCTTATAGTCAGTGCGGTGATCCAAACTTTACTCCATACGAACATTTCAATTTTTTTGCAAGTTCTCTAACATCTGGGGTAAAGTCAAGGAAATCTTAAAGAAATCTTTTACTCGATACAAATTCTTTCCAGTTGTCACACGCCGGCCTCCCGTGGCCTCCACTCGAGGACCGGCGTGCCTACCCTCCTCCTGATTCTCCGCTTTCCCCTGCCGGCTGTCATGTCGGTGGCGGTCTTGCGCTTGCGCAGACTGTCTCACCTGTTCTACCTGCCCTGTTCTCCCATTGGTCATGTCTACTTCTGGCCTGGAAGTAGCTTCCCTCTCCTCCTCATGGTGTTCGGCCGCTACCTATCCAGTGTACTGCCGTTGATCTCTGCTTACCCATTCCACTCGTTAGTGGTAATTGCTATGGATCATCCCCCGCTACCAATCCAGTGTACTGCCACTGATCTCTGCTTACCTGTTCCACTCGTTAGTGGTAATTGCTGTGGATCATCACCCCCTACCTATCCAGTGTACTGCCACTGATCTCTGCTTACCTGTTCCACTCGTTAGTGGTAATTGCTGTGGATCATCACCCCCTACCTATCCAGTGTACTGTCGCTGATCTCCGCTTACCTGAGGAGCAGTGGAAACGTGTTCTGTGGAATGACGAATCACGCTTCTCTGTTTGGCAGTCAGATGGGCGAGTCTGGGTTTGGCAGGAGAACGATACCTGCCTGACTGCAGTATTTGTTCCTAATTGTAAAGCACTATGGAATTTGCTGGCGGTATATAAATAAATGTTGATGATGCATTATGCCAACTGTGAAGTTTGGTGGAGGAGATATAATGGTATAGGACTGTTTTTCAGGGTTTGGGCTAGGCCCCTTATCTCCAGTGAAGGGCAATCTTAATGCTTCAGCATGCCAAGTCATTTTGGACAGTGCTATGCTTCCAACTTTGTGGCAACAGTTTGGGGAAAGCTGTTTTCTATTTCAACATGACTCTGCCCCAGTATACAAAGCAAGAACTGCAAAGACATGGTTTGATGAGTTCGGTGTGGAAATGTACAGGATGCGCCTGAAACGGACTTTGCGTCCGACTCTAAATGAGGCCCAAAATCAGCAGACTCGTACATTGTTGAATCAGGCCCCAGGTTCTCAATGCAACTGTTCAGGGTGGAGTCCTAATCAGATCAATTGTTTAAATCTTTCTTTTTAGGGTTACCCAGTTTACATGGGACACTAATCTTTACCTTCGTGGAATAATATAACCAGTCTGATCACTAAATCAGCAGTCACTCACTTACATATCAGTGCTGGGTAGATTAAAAAAAAATACACATCAACTAATCCTAAAGGGCCTAATAAATCAGCAGGGCAGAATGAATGAATTGAGAGTATCGAATGCAAAATCACACTGTGTATGCCCAGAACAGGGAGATACGATTGTGAAAGCAGCTCTGTTCGCTGCGTCCACTAAGAAAAGGACACTTACTGCAGTCTGGGGAATGGACGTTTTACCGTAGTCAGTGTACAGTAGAGGTGTGCCAAATTAAAGTGCATGCAGCCACTTCTGAATCAAGCACTGAGCGTCTCAAAGATACTTGTCTTTCTGCAAATTAAACAGGGTGCGCCCAGAGGGATAAAGCATAAATAACTGTCGGATGATTAGTTTAATATCAATAGAATAGATTAGGCAGATCTCAGATATCACACATTTATTAGTTCAAACTTAGAATATATACAATATAGTTTGTTCAAAACATATATGATATAATAGGCTCGTAAAATGGAGTGTGACACACCTCCAAGTGTCTTGTAAATTAGGTGTCTGGCCAGTACAACATAAAAACCAAAATTAAAATTAAAAATCTGTTGTAACACATGTGTTGTAGGGATTTTAAGTTCCAAATAAAAAAGTGTGTAATGATCGGAATGGTCTCACCCGTTCAACATATTCCTCTAGATAAGATGTATTCTCTCTTAATTGATGGTTTAACAATGCAGTGGTGTCCGGAGTGAGACTGCAAGGTCTCAGACTCCACATTACCCGATCTTGGGACCTTGTGTGTGGGTCTCTTTAGTAATCTCCTTGTATGTGGTATGGGCACTGGATCCTCCGTACTCCGCCAAATGACTCACCACGTATGGTTATGTTTCTCGGTCCCGTTACTTCTTGAGAGTGATCGCTGGACAAATGAATTAAGGATGTATATCCAGATAATATTGCCAGATCGAGATAGAGAAGTTCAAATACATACGTTCTCTGGCACTGCAATCAGATGTTTCCTGTTTGTCAGCTGTTCAGCTCCTAATAATCGTCTCTGCAACTGCAGAGATATTGGTTATACAATCTTAGTCCTCCTCAAGGATATGCGGATGAATAACCTTGGAAAGCATAAGGATGATATCAAGGATAATCCTTTCCTTTCACTCCAAAAAAAAGTTTCCAGAAGATGGGAACCATGAAACTAAGGCGTTTCGTTAGCTAGTGGCTAACTTTTTCAAAGATGTTTGAAAAACTTAGCCACTAGCTAACGAAACAATGCCACGTCCACCCTCTTCAACAACGGAGATGGCTGCATCCGGGATGTTTGCCTGCTTTATCGGGAGTCCAGAAGAACTCCCAAAAATTCTGGAGTCTCCAGGACATTCCGGGAGAGTAGGCAACTATGTGTGTATTGCATACATGACCAGTATTAAGTGACCGATTGTGCAATCCCAATGTGTTCATGTTAGGTGGGTATAATATTTATTTTAGTATCAGCCTATAACCTTCTTGTTTTGTTCCTGAACTTTACACTTATTTTCTTATTGCAATTACCAAATCTAAATGTATTCATTGATATTCAAAAATACCCACCCATCAATTAATGAACTGCAATAAGAAAATCAATGTGGAGTTTGGGAGCAGAGCATTTTGTGTTGAGTGGAAAGGGTTATGTTGTAGGATCTCTATTTCCAGCACTCACATTCCAAATGTACAGATTGCAGTTTAATGCCTTAAATGCTCCATCAAACTGCACTGTCATTTTCTTCCCTCACCTGGACCCAGTTCGCTTAGTGGGGAACCAGGCAATATAAGCCAAATAACCAAACTTACCTTATCATATTAAAAATTCCTGCAGACTCCCATTGTGCTACATATAATTCAGTGTATTGTATGAATTAAGATTACTGGAATACTTTTTACACTATTTACAATAAGACTTTCAATTACAGATGCTCACTGACCCCCGTGAACTGGTTTTGGATCTGGATTAGCTTCGTGTTTTGGATTTGGCAAAATCGCTCTTGTGTGTTTTGGTTTTGGTATTTTTAGAAAAAATCCTAAAATATGCTAAAATCACATATTTTTCCTCTTATTTTGTTGCTACAGAATTTGTTAACCTCAATAACACTAATTTCAAGTCATCTGCAGTCAAGTTTGACTACCTCACAGATCACAATATTATTTTCATACACTTTCAGACAAATACTGCAGCGACCTGGCTGTATGGTAAGTGACAGAGCAATGACTCAAACACACGGCAGTTCCCAGCACATCTAGGACACATTGGCACACAGCAGTGGCAAAAAAGAAAAAAGGTGCAAGATGGAATTGTCCTTGGGAAGATGGAATTGTCCTTGGGCCGAGCCCGACCTCCCTAACTCCCATCCACCGTTATGTTGGATCTTAAAAAGGAATCCAAAAATCGCAAGATCTGAGATCCGACGACGTAACAATGACGTTTTGCCTCATTTTCGATTCCAAGGGCGTGCGAAAGTACAGAGCTCAGTACTCGGATCCCATAAGTTCGGGTGTGTTTGGTTCGAGGAACCGAGCCTGAGCATCTCTACTTTCAATGGCGAAATTACCATGGGTGCAGGGGCTGAGGCCTGGAGGTACCAGGGTCTCCCTCCATCCTCTGTCCCCCACCCCTAAGGCATAAGCAGCATTAATCAAGGACCACTCTGCTCTGAAAAGAGCAGAGCTTGGGGAAGGGATTCAGCAGGTTACAGCGGCATCACCAGGCTCATTCCTAAAGTTTTCTATGTTGGCGCTGATACTCTGTTCAAACTTACTTCAGTATTGTATTACTCTGGCTGGTTAGAAAGCACCTATTGCAGGAGAGGGAACTATTGTGACAGGTATTTAGTGATTCACAATTTGTCACGATAATCCCTGCCCAGACAGAAAGAGCCCCTGGAAATGATTTTTAAATGTTGGAAATTAAATGTACATGTAAAGTGCGTTCTACTGAAAAATAAACTAGAACAAGGTATGACAAACCAAAACACCTGAAATAGCAGGTGAGTGAATATAAACAAAGGTGTTCTACAGGCAAAAAAATAAATGAACCTTGTTATAATGTGCATTGTATAATTTTACACGGAGTATAAACAGATTGGGAAAGTGCCACACCTGCATTAAACTGGCTCAGTGTAAAGGCTATTTAAAAGCCAAATTACCACATAATTACAAAATACTTACCACATAATTAGAAGGGTGTGATACAGACATCTTACAACTCTGACTTCCTCACAACTTAATAAGAATGCCTGGACTAGCAGGGATCAATTAATAATCCTGTTCCACGTGCAAGAAGCTGCAGTTTCCAGCTAGCAGGCATATGGATGTAAGGATAAATACACACTATCAGAAAATGCTTAAAGTAAAGTGTAAAATCAATAATAATAAAAAATATTAGGTTGAACAGTGGTTTAGTATTAATCCAGCCAAAGCTCTTTATAAAAAAAAATGTGAGGGACAAACAATTCATTTTCCATATAAGCCAATGGCATATTGTTGTGTTGAAACATATGGGCGATTGTTTTTTGTTAAAATTGCTAAAGTTTGTTTTATGCATAGATTAAATTGATATCCCAAGTACACACTTAATCTCCATGAATAATGTTAGCACCCACTAGGTCAGGCCTGGTTAACCTGTGGTTCTCCAGGTGTTGTGAAACTACAAGTCCCAGCGCACCTTGACTGGTGGTAGTCATATTTCCGACAGTGAAAATAGCAATGGAAATAATACTGGCAGGAAAATCCCGACATGGAGGAAATCCCGATAGTCTAAATACCGACATGTAGAGAATACCTATACGGATAAAGTATCGACAGTGAGATTGCTGACAGTGAAAATGTGGGATGTTACCCTGCCGGCTGCGTTTCTGACAGCGTGGGAAAAAGCGTCAGGACTTTTACCCTGCCCCTGACGCCGTCATCAAGGGTGCTTTTTCCCACGCTGGGGATCAACCTGCCAGATGGAAGATTTGTTTTTTTACATCACTTGGAAAAAAATTGGGTTTTCCTTTTTTAATTTTTTTACATCCCTTGGAATATTTTTTAGGCTTTTTTTTTTTTTTTTTTTTTTTTTTTTTACAATCACTGGAAAAAAAATTGCGGGGGTTTCACATCTTTTGGATTTTTTTTTTTTACTTCACTCACTTTGGATTAAAAGCTTACAAGACTAGTTTGTAAAGATGTAAGAAGAACAGTGTTGGTAAATAAGAATGTTTTTTTTGTTTTTTTTTATAAAATATTGTTTTAATGAAGGCTCGTGTTTTATTTACATTTTACATTGCTGCAATACAGGACACAGCGGTCCTGGGTGGCAAGGCATGCTGGTATTTGTGGATCCCCAAGTGCCAGCATGCCCTGAAAACCATGGGTATGCTGGTGCTTGCAGTACTACAAGCACCAGCATGCCCAAACTCTTAATGGCAGCCCAGGCTTGCTGGGACCTGTAGTTCAGCAATGTTAAATAGTGTTTGATACATTTATTTATTTGTACACATTTATTACTCCACACCCAACACCCAGGGGTGTGTGAAGAGCCCTAGTGCTGTCAGCACAGGGCTGGGTACCCTTAGGGAGGAGGCATGCACTTTTTTGTGGGCCCCATCTCCCTAGGTAATCTAGCCCCGTGCTGACAAGCCTGGGGATGGATAACATTATGACAGTGGGGCCCCCTGTTGCAGGTTCCCCTGATATGGTGTCACCGGCCCTGGCTGGCTAAGCCTATGGCTGGTTGGCTGAGAATTGGGCTGACCCCACACTGTTTGTCCCCCCGATTTTCCCCCAATGAGCACAAGGCTGGCAGCACTGGGGGAGTACATGTGACAGTCTGCCTTTTCACTGTCGGCAATCACACTGTCGGTATTTTATCCATGTAGGTGTTTTCTACATGTAGGTATTTAGACTCTTGGGATTTTCTCCATGTCAGTATTTACACTTTCGGCATTTTCATATCAGTATTATTCCCTTTGGTATTTTCGCTAGTACCCAACCCATCATGCCAGAGATCGGCTGGCCATTTACTGGCAAAGCTTGCTGGGGCTTGCAGTTTCAAAACACCTGGGGGTAAATTAATCAAGCTGCGGGTTTGAAAAAGTGGAGATGTTGCCTACAGCAACCAATCAGATTCTAGCTGTCATTTTGTATAATGTACTAAATAAATGATAACTAGAATCTGATTGGTTGCTATAGGCAACATCTACACTTTTTCAAACCAGCAGCTTGATAAATGTACCCCCTGGAGAGCCACAGGTTAGCAAGGCCTGCCCTAGGTAATTGTCGGTCAGTGAATGACAGCTAAATATCCAAACAGTAATTAAACAGCTTGAAAGGGCGAGTTATATCCAGTATGTCCTATATACAGATGAGATGGAGTGTAGGAACAGGTGCCACACCAGGCCAAATTTTCCCTGCTGTCCCTCTTATGCACTTACATTATTTATACCAGCATGTCAGTAAAGCTTCTGTGCACATATTGGTATAAATCAGGTAAGTACAGGTGAGACAGGAGAGTGTAGCCCTCTGGACAAGGCTCATGCAAGGGTAAAAAGGCCTCAACATCCTGACATTGCCATATGAATATTATCCAGATTTTTTTTGTTTTTTACTGGATACTCCTTTCAATACCCTATAAGAAAGGCTGTTCTCACTTGTTTGCTGTTGACTCACCAGCAGCCTGGTTTTTAGGGTTATGTTTACTAAACTGTGGGATTGAACAAATGGAGTTGTTGCCTATAGCAACCAATCAGATTCTAGCTGTCATTTTGTAGAATGTACTAAATAAATGATAACTAGAATCTGATTGGTTACTATAGGCAACATCTCCACTTTTTCAAACCTGCAGTTTAGTAAATCTAGCCCTTAGACCAGTGTTTCCCAAACCCAGTCCTCGGGGACCCCTAACAGTGCAGGTTTTCCATATCTCTCAGCTGGAGCACAGGTGTATTCATTACTGAATGACACATTTTGGAAGATCCACAGGTGGTCGTAACTATTTCACTTGTGACCTGGAAAACCTGCACTGTTAGGGGTCCCTGCAATGAAACAGCCCTAAATAAATATTCACCGTTTACTGAAGGGTTAACAGTAAGTAACTGAGTTATTATTATGATTATTATTATTATTATTTATTATTAATATTGTTGTTGTTGTTGGTTTGTATGGCTACACAGTGCTCTGCACCAGCACACATAAAACAGGGACATACATGGTAGACAAAATACAGGTGTGAAAACAAATAGTAGTAGAGAGAACTATGCTCATTAGAGAGATTACCATCTAGTGGATAAGTGTATTCATGAGTTTTTAAAGAGATGATGAAACATTTATACAAATTTACTTTGAAATATTAATAAACAAGTTTTAAATGCTTGTGTAATTTCAAATATATATACCTATATATGTTTTTGTGTTGGACATAACAAATGTCTCTGCTGTAAGCAGTTGTCATGCTTTCTCATATATTTAAAGATCTCATCTCTTTCCCATATATTGCAATTACAATTCGTACACCATAATATCTGACTTATAGTGCCACCTTGAGCCCCTAAACAGTACTGCACACATAACATTAACCAGCGATCACTGCTTGGAGCAAATAATTTGCACAGTAGACACATGTCAGACATCTAATATACTGAATGGGAAAGCAATATATCCCTGCAGCGATATGCCAAAAAAATTCAACAAACAAAATATATCAAAATCAAAATTGTGCTGTTGTGTATACAGAATGTTATACATGCATCTGAAAATCCTTGTAGAGTAGACCCGATGATGTAACATACAGGAAAATACTGCAAATGAACCCGTTAGTTTGCAAAATGACTGATGCTTGGAGGCCAAACTAACATTCAAGTGTCTCAAGAACAGACAAGGTGAATGTACTATAATGCCCCAGTCAAAGCATTAATTTTATCCAATTGAGAGTCTGTGGCCCTACTTGGAAATTAGGGTGCACAAGCATCATCCGACTAACCTGAACAACCTGGAGCAAATCTGCCTGGAAGAAGGGGCCAAAATCACTCTCGACAGAGTGTAAAGCTGGTACATACTTACACCAAAACCTTAGAGCTGAAAATGCGTTAAAAAATTCTACAAAATCTTAAATTATACATGCAATATTTTTTCTAAAGATATTGTAACATAACAATGTCACATAAAGAAATAATAATTTTTGTGTCGTAGAAATAAAAATTTCAGAAAGAACAAAAGATCAGTGTAGATTTTGTTTATTCAATAAAATGTGGGAATTTTTCTGAAAACCTTTTCAAGACACTGTATGTCCTGACGTAATATATTCTTTAGACTGTAAGCTCTAGCGAGCAAGGTCCTCTTACTCTCTGTCTCACTGTACGTTTCTGTGTTCTTCTGGCTTTATGCTTTGTCATCCATGGTGTATGGCGCTATGGGCAACTTTGGTGCTTTAAAAAATAATAATTTAGACCTGAAATCATGTAGACTGCCAAATTGCTGTGGCTGCTTCTCTGATATGAAGGTATTCATTTATCAACATAGCTTATTTGGTAAGAAGCTTAACTAGTAAATAACCAGGCAGTGTTCTCCCCAGAAAAATATGCCAGCCGGGTGACATTAAGAAGTAGCCGGGTGGGGGCAGTTGTAATACTTTGCAATAATATCGAAGCATTTTGGAGGCTAATGCCCACACCTGCCAGGACTAGTCAGACTGGTGGTCAGTGGTCTAACACACACTGCTGGCTGTAGTTCTCACATAGTGAAACAACGGTTTATTCTATTATAATAGGACTCTGTTGGGCCCCAAGAGCCGGGTGGCAAGAAAATCTGGCAGGTGGAGCACCCGGGAAATAGGAGCTGGGAAGAACACTGATGGGGGGTAATCTTTGTGGCTATGCTACCCTAAATCTCTTCCTGTACACCAAGAAAACTATTAGTAGTTTAATTCTTTTGTACCAGTCTCTCTTAGTTACATGACCCACTTTATGTACAGCACCCTCCAACAAACGGCAATTTTTTTAGATGAAGAGTTCCTCTGCTGCCGTTAGGGGAGAGCTGGTAAATTTTAGCCCGGGGGAGGGGGGAACAAGATTCGACTCAGCAGCCCATTAGGAACATTTTAAAGGAAAAAAAAATATGCAGGTGGCGCAGTGACCCAGCCAAAGGTAGCCCACTATGTGGCCGGCCCTGGAGGCAGATGCCCCTCTGCCCCCCCCCCCCCCCACCCCAGCCTAGCCTGCCCCTGGCTGCTGGAAAAGGAATGTGGACACAGCACCAGGACTGGGTGAGGGCATGACCTGGGCAGATCTAGGAGGGTGTCCTAATTTTGCATTTGGAACCGTTAGGAGATGTAGTACAGCACCAGGGACATTTTAGCAAAATTTTATTTTTTGCTTTGATAAAACAAAATGTAATTCCACCTGTCCATACGTATCCAAGTAACAGATGAGACATCACTTAGTGTGAAAATGTGTTACAACGGCAAAGTACAATAATCAATGAAAGTCAACCACTATTTGACATGAGGACAAGCTAATAACATCTGTTTAGGAAGCAAAGAGCAGTGTATTCCCACAGTAATTGAACTGTTGACAGCGTATACAAGGATGCTAATTGTAGAAAGTAAAACACAGTATGCGTCTTTGGCTTTGAAATTAATTTTAGAGCCCTATGTACACCTTAATATGAGCAGTGTGGACTGAGCAGCACTTTTGACGTTTCATCAACTTTTTTTTTTTTTTCCCAAATCCTCTAGACTCCCACTTGAAACTAGAGCCTTCTGGTTTCTCCAATGTTCACCGATTCAGTCTATAGCTCACGTGTTTTCATACCCCAAGCTTTACACACTTCCTGTTCTTCATCATCTCCTTTCCCTGACTCTGAAATGCTGTGTGGTAAGTAACTGGTGGATGAGCAGATATTTCTACCCGTCCTCCACTTAGTTTGGTGGGAAACTTCAGGATGTGGTCTTAGCTGCTCAGCTGCCCCATCGTCTTGAGCAGCAGCTGGTTCTCTTCCTTTAGCCTCTGGTTCTCATCCTCGGCTCTCTTCATTTTCTACGACACAAATGATTACACCTTAGGAACTGTCTGAAAACCTGTGTGCATTTATTATATTACTTAAAATTACATTTTATAATTGTTATGTACTTTGCCCTATTCTATTCCATTCATTACTTGCTCTTTGGTGGTTCTTCGTCCTGCCAAAGGTGAACTGGGGGATAAGAAGCATATTTAGAAGGATATTCAGCTATATAACATTAGGCAATAGGCACTAAGTACCAGAAATAGACAAACACTTTATAGGGGGCAATAAAATACTTTTTCACCTCCCGCAATTCAATTCACATATTTTTCATGATTTTGTAAATATTTGCGACCACATCATTTTTTCATAATCAAAGAGGTCTCTAAACATTGCTCCTGAGTCTAGTAGCTCAGATCACCAGCCATTGTATATCTGGGCAGGGTCACATACATCTCCATAGGTGTGACTAATCAAACTGTGCCAGTATGGTGACATAAATGTAAATTTATCAGGACTTCTTTACAGACCTTATAATATACTTCCATATTCCACACATGTGGATAGCATCACAGCCTGGCTTAATATTAACAGTGTGTAAACCATTCTTGCATCACACTGAGGTCTCCCATATTAGGCTCAGATTCCCCAGTTTGTGTACCAATGTTAAATTCAGTGGAGTAGACAAGATTCATGGACTGGTGCCCAGCAAGGTTTCTTGTTTGACAGTGTAGACACAGACCCCCATGGAAACTATTTGTAGAGGTTACCACCAACAATGGTAAGATAGATCTTCTCTGTGATATGTCATGTTATTCTAGTGCAGATATTATCTCATGGAACATACCCAGACAGTACCACTTATTGTACAGAATGCAATCTAGACATGTAGGGCCTGGTTTAG
The DNA here is from genome assembly GCF_038048845.1 of Mixophyes fleayi. Lineage (NCBI taxonomy): Eukaryota > Metazoa > Chordata > Amphibia > Anura > Limnodynastidae > Mixophyes > Mixophyes fleayi. The sequence goes on along the minus strand of NC_134411.1, from coordinate 15,892,481 downwards.
AATTGTCCATTACTTGCACTTGCAGCCACCTGCGCCTGGAGAGACAGACCAGGGCTGTGACATGCAAGTAGAATCCAGTAGGGGGAGCACACATAAGTGTAGCAGGTTCCCTGGAGATGCTGCCTTGTTAGACTTAGTCACATCTCCAGATCTTAGGAGCTGTTTCTTTTGCCTGTATCTATGGATTTATGCAAAGATATGTGCTGGTGATGATGACTGCATCAATCTTTAGTGCTGGCTACTACCTTAGCAGGGGGACCAGAAGCTTGTGCAGTTTTTCAATTACATACTATGAGGGAACTATAGGTTCCAGTGGACCCTGGTTTCCAGGACATGCTGGCACTTGCAGTTCCATAGCTCAAGCATGCCTGGTGACTTGGCTGCTAGAGCTTGCAAGGTCTTGTAGTTTGACAACAATATTTAATATATACTTTTAACTTCTTACAGGGTCACAGTGCTGTTCAGAATTGAGTTGGTTGACTCTTGGGGTGGAAGGGGGGCATATTTTATGTGGTCCTGATTCTCCTAGGCATTTCAGACCCATGCTAACCAAGTCGGGGTTGGTTCACATAATGACAGGGTGACCACATGATGCGGGTCAAAGCCTGGTGTCAGTTACCGATTTTAAAGGATGACCCCCACTTGTTCATATGCTTTTTTGTGTATATGTTTGAATGATTTTTTTTTGCATGAAACTATAATATATGCCCAGAGCTATTTTATCTGCCAAACCTAAATCAGAAAACAATGTAGTTATGTTCAAGGGTTTAGAGGTGCAGCTTTCATTTATATACATGAGTTGGGAGCCTGCGTTCAACATGCAGAGTGGTACAGAAGCTTTACCTGAGTCAGGGTCTTCATTTCTTTTTGGAGAAGGAGCAGAGATTCCTCCTTGTCATTCAGCTGGGTGCTCACTTTGTTGTTCTCTTGTCTCTTGCCTCTAACTGCCTAATAAAACACAAACACAGCTCACAGTACCAATCAACCAATACCCTCCTGTTACCATTATGTAGCTGGAGGCTGACTTGACCATGAGCTATTATTCATTTACTGCTGTGTATGGACTGATGGGAACTTAATTAATATGGGGATTTGGCACAGTTGGGCTTTGAACAGTGACTGAAACAGTAATTCAAACCTACCCTTTTAATTCTGAAATGCCCATAGTAATTGTGTAGTAATGTTTTTATTGACAAAGAGCCTGATTCATTAAGGAACATAAGTACCATTAGGTGGCGTATTTTGTGCAAAATTGCTCTGCGAATGCTCAGAAACTGACTTTTCACCAATAAACGCAACCTTCAATTCATCCTTGAACGCAAATGACCCTTCCTACAGCCTACGATTTGAAGGTGGCAACTGTGGAGGGAAGAGGCGTATGCATGTAGTCAGTGTACAGGAAGGGAGTACTGATGTAGATGACACACGCATTCCTCCAATTCAAGCTCTTTGCATCCCTCAGGTACGTGATTAGCCATGTCACTGGCACCAGCTACATAGCAGGTGTAAGTTCCACTTGATAGTGATTACAGTCGCATATGAATGCCAGAACATGTGTTTGCAATTGCAAGCAACTGTATAAATGCATTTTATGTTCAGTAGGCTTTAACAACATCCTGATAAATGTATTACATGTAAAAAAAACAACTTTTTTTATTTTTATTATTTTTATTATTGTTTATATTATTAACAGGTATTAATGTGTTTTAATATTTATTTTTTTGTGTGCTCTGATAGGACTTTATTTTGCACACATAGGGGCCTGATTTATCAAAGCATGCACCTAAATCAGCTCTGCCCACTCCTGAATTCATCAAGGAATGGTTCTGAAGATGCGAATATGCCCTAACCCAACTATAAATCTGTCCTCACATTTTAAATTTACCCCCCCCCAATGCAATATGGTTTTGCCAAGGTGCAAATTTACTCCTTTTTATGCTTTGCTTTCCTTAGTGACTCAGGTCCATAATGATTTGTCTTTTTGTGCTATTATATGAAAACTTGACATTGACATACTCTAGATTGGCATACATTTGACAGTTATTCTATATATGCTGGAAACAGGTTTTGTGTCCACTAGTAGCTTTTCCCTAGGTCTCACTAATGTTTTAAAGAGGGCTTTAAATATAAAGTTTCTGCTCACCAAAAAACGTGGTGAATAATTAACTCTTACTGGAGAATTTACTGATCACAGTGCAGGGACTATAAAGATGGACCCAGGGTCGGACTACCCGCCGGGGAGCCGGGCTATATAGGCCCCGACCCTGATCGCTCCCCTCTTTGTTGGTGGGGGGGAGCGGACACTTTTAAAAAAAAAAACCATACTCACGTGATTGTGGCGCCGGCGCCCCTCCTTGCTCCTCTCTGCTCCGCCTGCACTGGATGTCGGGTGTGACGCCATTACGCCCGACGTTCAGTGAAGAGCGGTGCAGAGAGGAGTCTCAAAAAGACAGAAGAATAGAAGAAAAGAGAAGAAAGAAGCCGATAGAAAAGGTAAGTGAAGGAACGGGAGCAAAGATAGCATAGGGAGCATAGCAGAGTGTGAAGGGGGGAGCAAAGATAGCATGGCAGAGTGTGAAGAGGGGCAAAGGCAGCATGGCAGCGAGTGAAGGGGAAGCAAAGGCAGCATGGCAGCGAGTGAAGGGGGAGCAAAGACAGCATGTCAGAGAGTGAAGGGGGGCCACAGGCAGCATGGCAGAGTGGGAAGGGGGGTCAAAGCCAGCCTGGCAGAGGGTGAAAGGGGTCCAAAACAGCCTGGCAGAGGGTGAAGGGTGGCCAAAACAGCCTGGCATAGGGTGAATAGGGGTCAAAGCAGCATGGCAGAGTGTGAAGGGGGGCCAAAACAGCCTGGCATAGGGTGAATAGGGGCCAAAGCAGCATGGCAGAGTGTGAAGGGGGGCCAAAGCAGCCTGGCAGAGTGTGATGAAGGGGGGAGCAACAGCAGGATGGCAGAGTGTGATAAAGGGGAGCCAGAAGAAGAGGGAGTCAAAAGCAGCATGGAGGGAGCAGTGTGATCATAAGAAGGCACAGCATGGTGATGAAGGGGCACAGTAATGTGTGTGATGGCACAACGGGCTTGTGGCAATGTAATGTGTGTGTGGTAGGTGGTGGCTAACTAATGCGTGCTATTTTGTTTGTGGGGTGATGGTGGGGCAATTTAATTTTGTAGTGAGGACTATTAATTTAAGATGGGGTGGTTTGGGGGCTATTAATTGAATGTGGGGCTGAGTTTGAGGAGCATGAGGTCTATTTATTAAATGTGAATATATATTTTTTAATGGCAGTGACAATTGTGGGAAATAGGTATATTTATTATACGTAAATGCTATTAATCTACTGCTGGGGCTGTTTTGAGGGAGGGAAATAGGTTTATTTATTACATGGGAATACTATTACTTTAATATTGGGGCTGGAGGAAGGCCTAAGTATTAATCGTATTAATAATTTATTGATTTAACGCCGGGGCTGCTTGGAATTTTCTTTCATGTAGCACACAAATATCAACTTTAAATTTCAGTGTACAAATAAGCTATCAAGTATTTGTGTGCTACATGAAAAAAACAGTCAGTATTTAACTTATGTGCAAAACAGAATACTAATTTGCACCCCTTTCATTGTAACATGGTTTTGTCCAGGAGACTGAAATAAGATAACTCTCTTTATTTAAGATCCTTTATGAATCAGGCCCTAGATTTGTAAAGTGTAAGTTGAAGATAAAGATGACAAATCGTTGTCTATCATTGTCCATACCTTCTGAAGCTCCTCCATCCATGACTGTCTTGCTTTCAAGCTGTCATCTCTATTGTCTGAAGCTGGTGCATGAAAATGAATGTCTGACAATCTGAAATGGCACAGAAATAACATTATTAAATAATCTGCAGTTTATATATGTATTCTAAAAATGTGTGAGATAACCTCACTACCAAAGGCTGAATGGAAAGAGAAGGATCTATCGCAGAGCCTGCAGACTGTTGAGGCATGGTCTGGTAATGCAGAGCTTTGCGGCACCATGCTGGAGAAAAGTGATTAACCGACACTATTCTGTTTGGGGGAGGGTGAAACTAAATATGCAAATACATATTTACTACCGATACTATCTATATTTATATACAGTGATAAGTTCCTCTTAAAGTCTCCTAATTTTTAGATTCAGATATTAACTCAACACCACTTTGCCTTTGCACCTGTTTTCAGAAAGTCTCCCACCCCCCCCCCCCCACCCCCCCCCACACACACACACACACACACAGACACACACATACACTTTGGTTCTGCTATATAGTATTAAATACTTGTGTTATCCTTTACTTTTAAATAATGTTTTGACACATATCTTTTCCACCTTCAGGTCATGTTGTGAAGACATCACACACACTAAAGACAGACATTATGGACCTGATTCACAAAGGCAAGCTAAGCAAAAAAAAGAAGTACATTTTCTCCTGGACAAACCATGTTACAATGCAAGGGGTGCAAATTAGTTCACTATTTTGCATTTAAGGAAAATTCTGGCTGCTTTTTTCATGTAGTACACAAATACCTGTTAGCTTTATTTTTACACTGAAATTTAAAGTTGATCTTGGACATGCCATACTCCAACTATACATCTGTCCCCGCATTTTAAAATTTACCTCCAATGAAACATGGTTTTGCCAAGGTGCAAATTTACTCCTTTTTTTTCCTTTGCTTGCCTTAATGAATCAGGCCCTATGAACCTAAGTACTCATAACATATCTTTCAAACATGTAACATCTTTAAAGTTGTTCATGTGGAATGTGTTTTCCTACAAAATATTGTCACATTTTCAAATCCCATTATAAGGATATTTTTACTTTATTTTTTATTATTTTACTATTATTTTATTTTATAATTTTATTTATTTAATATTTTATTTTACTATTTTATTAGTTATTCATTTTATGAATATTTCTTGATTGGAATTTCAATTGCTTGATTGAAAAAAAATAGAATGGCTTCAAGAAGTTTGTTAGATAACCTACCAATCACAGGACAAACACATACCTGTTTGTTCCTTCAGATAGCCACACTTCCTGAGAAAACAGAATGAACAAATAAATTATATACTATAAATGTCTTCGGGAAATAAATTAGAATAGACAAGTCATTTGTTATTTTAATATCTGAAAATTGTACCTCTTGTATAAATTATAATGGTTTAATACATATTAGAAAATAATATACTTTACAAACAACTTTAAAATTGGAGGGTTCTGACAACAGAACTCTCTGATTCTAAAGCTATTTTGCACATATTTTTCACTACATAACTAACAAGGTAATCTGGTCACAGCAGCTATACACTGCCTAAAGCTGGGTACACACTATAGAATTTTCGACCAACTTTTTATGCCAAGTAATTTTACATGCGATTAATGGTCCGATCGCACGGTCAATGGACTGCATACACACTAGCCTTGTTTAGGACGATAGAGGGAAGAGCGGACGTCCCTTTAGTGACTTTTTACAGCCATGTTGTCGTGAGCAATGACTGTAATTTCGTACTCACTGTTGTGGATCGGTCGGAAACCTATACACACTACACAATGGAAACGAGATTGGAACGAAAATATTTAACGGTACGACCAACCAAATGAGGCGACAATCGTCCACTTGGGCAGACTTTCGACCATCGTGTCACAACACACACTGACCCGATTTTTGAACGAGCGGTCGTATGTCGGCTGATTGAGCCGATTATTGGACGAAAACCGTGTAGTGTGTACCTAGCTTAAATGACATCTACAGACTTCACAAAAATTAGTCATTATACTGTTTAGATAATCATATTAGAAGTCATCTTGAATCTCCACAGGCTGGGTAAAATAAATCATTTTGCATTCCTGTACTATTCAGGGGCGTCTCTAGGTCCTAGAAGCAGGTTCCTTGAGTCTCTATCTCCATGTCACAATTACCCTGTGACATATGTTAATACAGATTTTCTTTATTCACCACCTTCTTCTCTATGCTGGTGTGGGTGTAGGGGGGAGGGGTTAAACTTGTTTAGAGTATCGCCTATGGCCAATTAGATGCACTGTCACCTTACGTTTGACAAAGATTGAGCACTGCCAAGGCAACAATACTATGAGTGGACAATGTCAGAGGAGGAGAAGACTGGAGCAGGCACAAATGCTGGACATATTATCACAGCTGGGCATATTACTGATAATCTTACTACTGCTATGAATAGTATTGCCATATTGCTATAGCTGGATATTATAGCCTGGCATCTTACTATAATTAATCGTATTGTTGGCATAATACCATAACTGGGGATATTACTGTAGCTGGGAATATTACTATAGTTGACATATCGTTCGTATAAAACTGGTATCTAGAATTGGTTTCTATTCATCACTATGGCAGCAGTTGTGGCCCCTCACTTCAGGTACTGGCCTTGGTGGTTGAAATTAATAGCAGTATCCCAGGTTTAGTTAAGATCCTTAACATCTACATTCCATCATATATTAACCAGACTGCACCTTGGTGAATTGTACAGTAATTTCCTTACAATTTACATTACAGAACAAATTTAAGGAATTACTCTGATATTTGCACCTCCGACCACTAGAGGTCTCTGTATTCATAAACTTACCCTTAGATTTGCTGTTATCCAAGATGGTCAGAATGGCATCAAGGAAAATCCATCTTGGATCCTTTTTCCTGTTTGGGCCTATAATAGGCACTTCCTGGATCAGACATGTGCTTGAGTATTCTGCCTGTTCAGCTCCTGCTACTTGCTACACTTCCTTGCATCTGTGACTACCCACTTGTGTACCGACCCGGCAAACGTCTGACTACCCACTTGTGTAACGACCCGGCAAACGTCTGACTACCCATAACTCATATACTAGAAGACACAAAGGAGTTTGGCGACATTTTTGCATTCAAAAAATGTCGATAGCTAGCATGGAGGATCCTCCTCTGTTACCTCTCCAGCACCTTCACACCTCAATGACTCCTACCTTTGATTTCTTTGCTGAGTCAGAGAGGAAACCAGACCTGAAAAGTGCACCTGCCATCTTTGTTCAGCTCACAAAATGACTCGGTGTAGGGCACACATTAGAAATAGAGGAAATATACTGACAGTAAATAGTAAAGTGTAGGGAGATGAATAAGAACTATACTGTTCCTCCTTACCGGTGAAGGCTCATGAGATTGTTTCTCACCTGACTGACAGCTTCTTGCTCATTAGAATCATTATTTGCAGTAACATCTTCATTCTCATCAGGGTCCTAAAGAGTAACCATACGAGTTATTCACTAACAGCAACAAGTGTTCTTCTTCTAAATTAATCCATAAACTTACCAGATGTTTGCTATGAAGTGGCTGGGGTTACCCCACAATGGCATCGCTGATGTTTACAAAATGAAAGAGCTTGTAAAGACTTTCTGACATTTAAAAATATTATGGAACATTTGAGCATTTCTGGAAGGGGAATAAGACGGTGACGGTATACTGGGAAAGACATATTGTATAATGAAGAGCAATAATTTGGTGAGGCAGCTAAAGGGTGTGCTTATGTTTCTAGTGGGGTTATGTGTAGAGGAACGAGGAGTGTTCTCAGATGGTAGTCTGCCTGTGATAGCATCTATATGTCCGATTGGGGTTCTTCACTAGAATCATTGCAGCATTGCTGCTATTAAATAAGCTCTGGCTCTACTGCAGTTACAATGCTAAGTAGAGGAAGAGTGTGGTTTAATACCACACATTGTGGTCTGAATTTTTATATGGGGGAGTAATTCAGTGAAGAAAAGCTTGGATCCTCCACACACGCTGGATGATCACAGCTGACAGAGTGTCTTTGTCCTTTAAACCCCCCCCCCCCCCCTTCATCACCCACCCTCTGGGTCTGCACCTCATTTGGAGCCCCTCCTGTAGGAACATCCCACAGCATAGAGCTCTGGCAGGAAGGCAACCCAGGAAGAATTCTTGCACTGGCCACGGTCTACACAGTTGGAATCATGCAAGGCATCATGGCTCATGACTGGAGGAGAGAAGAGCCAGGGGAGATCTCGGTGAAAGAGTGCAGAAGATCAGGATCATACAGACACCCAATCATTGTGAGAAGTGGAGACCGAGTGTAGCTGCTTCTTTGGTCCCACAAGGGAGGGCATCTTAGGTCTGCAGACAGGTTGGTGTTAGAGGAGCAGAGGAGACCCAGGAACAGGTGTCAGCACTTGATAAACAGCTGTGTCAGGGGCCCTGAACTGGGATCAGGTATGGCTGTATCGGGAGGCACAACAAGTGAGGGTGGCAGATCACCATAACTCCCAGGTGCAGCATTCTATTCTTCACAAACTGATGTGGGACTGTGCAATGTGTGTGTCCGAGAGAGGGAGCCAGTGTTATTAATACAGGGGGTCATGATAAAAGCTCTTGTGCTTGTTGAGTGGATTCAGAGACTATGTGATGCATTATGAGGTAGCGGCCACTGCATCAGGCAATACAGTATGAATGTCATGGCCGTTCATTGCAACAAGTACTGTATCCTCATTGATGTTATAGCCCCAATAGAGTCAACCTATCAGGGACCAGGTAGTGGTTAGTGCAGGTATGTGGGTATAATATATGTGAGCAAGAGCACTCGGGTAGCACAGCCCTGTGAGTGAGCTTGGGGGGGATCAGCAAATGGAGGGGCAGGTAAATTATCTGACATAGCCAAGGGGACTCTATATGTTTGCTTTGAAGGGAAGCTTGAGGCCCACCTCAAACAGGAGGTTAAGTAAAAGGTTTGGAGAGATGAGTATGTGAAAATATTTTCTTTACTCCCGTTGGAACGATTTCATCTAGACCAAATGGGAAGGGACGAGAGCAGGAGAGAGGAGGATGATAGAAGTTATTAAAAAATTATTATTTCCAGGACAATGGGGAAGTTGTCACAGGCTTGTGATTTTGGCTATTGTGGTTTGCGAAAAGAGGCTGGCAAATTTTTCAGTTCTTTTTGGCTATATGGATACCAGTGGAGCAGAATATAGGGCTTTCGAGGGCCAGTACCAAGTATTGAAAACAGGGTAGCTGAACTTGTATTTTGCATGAAGATGGACAAGTTCTGTTGCCAAAGACAGGCAAACTCATTTGGAAGTAGTATTGGGACGGATGCTCTCCTCAGAGTTTAAAACTGAAGTTTTTCCAGTTGGCTCTTTCCGGGGGATTCTTTGGGGCATTGAGAATAGGATGAGTGATGAAGTTGAAGGAGCACCTGTTATAGATTAGAGTGCGGCTTTCCAACACTATAGTGGTATGATATGGGATGGTGGCAAGGAAATGCTGTCGGAATTACAGATTTTATAATGGTTTTCATAAGGCCAGGATACAAATGAACAGGATGATGTGAAAATATGTGACCCTCTACGAGTGCTTTGAGGCCAGTAAGCACCTGGCAACCATTGGAAGGCGAAGATAAATTATTTTAACAGTCATGTGGTACACCTGACCGAGATTGGTCTAGACATACAAAGCCTCGTTTAGAGATAAGAATAAATCTAGCTAGAGGGTACAGTTTTGCAAAATGTTGCTCTGTGCAGACAGATTTACAATTGGGAGGGAGCACATCCCAGATGACCTCTAAATCGAATGTTAAAGTAAATCTTGTCAGTATTTGTGTGCAGGCAATATTTTTCATGCATGCAAAAAAAGTATTTGCTCCCTTTGCATCACAACATGCTTTTCCTTGGAGTAATTGTGCACACTTTAGCTGGATTTGCTCTTAAATTTTAAATCGGAGCATGGTGTACGGGAAATCAGCATGGAGGGAAGAAAACCTTGTAAGTGATATGGATATTTTAAATCTGATTGCAGAAATTCAACGCTCACTGAATCTCTGCTTCAGTTTATGGTATTGGGGCCAAGTTTATTTACGGAGGGGATATCAAAAATTAGACAACTGATTTTAAATAAATCCCTCCCTGTCGCTAAATAGCAAATATATTAAATGACACAAGAAGGATCGGAAAATAAGTATTTTGTATATAAGAAACTCATCCAAAGAAGTTAATGCATTTACAAAGAAAAATTCAGGAGTAACATTGTGACTTTTTGCAACTTCAAGTGGTAGAGTATTAAAACTGCTAAATAATAAAAAATGAAATTTAAAGATCTGATTTTCCTATGTACAGTTTAGATTAAACAATAGCAACACATTTGGAATACCAGTTGGTCTTTTCACTTTCATCTGATTACATATTTCCACATTCTGTGTATATGTTAATATGGTAGACTACACACAAAGGTCTCTGGAGATCTTAAAAGGGCCTAAGATGTCATTAGTTATGAGTTATAAGTAGCAATTTAAGTTTCAACTGGGCTAAAGGAAAAAGCCATTGTGGTTAAGAAAGCAGTGTGGATGGAATGCTATAAGTTAAAACTCTATAATATATATATAGAAATGAAATAATATATCATTAATAAATATTAGGTCTGTAAATCCATCCAATCTGGTGGGTTCTCCATGTTTGCCGTGAGCCAACAATACTTTCCTTATCTCTGCCTATATGAAGAAAGCCTGTAGGAGTAAGAAACATATATATATAGGGAGAGTCACCAAAGTGGGGGACAACCTGGACTCCAGATAAGTAATATTTTGTCGTAATGTACCACTGAATGGTATTCCACTCAAAACTGAACTTTCATTTTTGCATGAAATAAGCCTGCATTAAGGTTTTTTTTTAATCTAGAAATGAGTCCTACAACTCTGAAAAGATAAAAAAAATTCTCACTTGCCTCTGATGGAATCATATTTACTACCCCAGTGGGTCGCCTCTTCTCCCTTAGTTTCCGTTTCTCAATTTGAGTACGATGCTTCTTCTGAGTACTCCCTTTTTTCTCCTTGGTTTTAGATGTTACTGGATCATGGGCTTCAACATCTGCAGACCCAAGAGACTGGATTTTGTTACTAACTGCTGTTACCTTTAATATCTCAACATCTTTTTCATGTTCTTGCCCAGCATGTGAGGCCCAGGTTTGTGTTTGGAGATCCACTTCTTGATGGACCTGTATCTCTATGGACTTACTCCCAACAAGGCTAGAGGAAGAGGAGCGAAGCCTCATTCTTTCTCTACGTGCCTTCCATTCTTCCAAAAATGGAACCTGCTCTGCACTGTTGCACTTGGTATCTCTTGACATCATTGGATTCTATAACAAAACCATTGAAAGTACAATCAATCACAGTAGCGTATCTCTTGACAGCATTGGATTCTATAACAAAACCATTGAAAGTACAATCACAGTAGCGTAAGTATAATATTATGGATAAAAAAGAAGTTTACATAAGCAATGGCCTGGGATGCATTATTAAATAAAGTTTGCTTGTTTGTTTTAGGAAAAATGCACATTTTTAAGATAGGATTTAACTAGACACATAGGACTGAGTCATTAAAGAGAGCAAAGCGAAAAAAGGAGTAAATTTGCACCTTGTTAAAACCATTTTGCATTGGAGCTGGAGGTACATTTAAAATGTGGGGACAAATTTATAGTTGGGATAGGGCATGTCCTAGATCAACTTTAAGTTTCAGTGTAAAAATAAAGCTAGCAAGTATTTGTGTGCTACATGACAAAGCAGTTAGTGTTTACCTTATGTGTAAAATTACAAACTAATTTGCACCCCTTGTATTATAACATGGTTTGTCCAGGATCACATTTACTCCTTTTTTGACTTGCCCATAGCATCTAATTTAATGTTGGATGGAAGTGCATCCGAGTGATGTCATTTTGCGCTTGATGTAAAAATTGTAGCACTGGGCATGTACATAACTTGCAGCAGTAATTTCATCCACATGTATCTGACACCTTCGGCATCTTGCACTTTCAAGACGGATATGGGCATTCATGTGCAAGTGGACTACAGTAAGAGTGTGGACAAGGTCTTTAGCTACACTATTTGAGATGCATTAGTATTTTGAGTTACGTGTATCTTTTAAATATATTATTTAGATGGCTGGAAAGTGTGCTTCTCGGAACAGAATATTTGTACAGGACCCATCTATGTGTGGTATTTAAGTTGCACATAGATATAGACTCAAAATACAGACATAAAAGCACACATCTGCAGACACATTCTGTGCATAGAGAAAACGTCTTTCCCTGTATACTTACAGCAAAGCATCTCTTCTAAATTCAAGACATACAGAAGTAAATTAGACAAAATATATTATTTAAAATATCAAACATTCTTCTATAAGTCCTGTATATAAATATTTATACGTGATTGTAAATAAATTGTGTGTGCAGTAGCAGTTATAAAAGGCTGTTGTAAAAACCCATTAGCATACACACAGCCCACTCATATTTACCTTACAGGACAGGAGGGTTGAGTTGAAGGATTAGATTTATAAGGTATATGTATATGGTATGTTATAAAATATGGTCATATTCCAAGAAGCCAATCTGTGTTAGGGAATATGTCCATATTTCTCTGCCTTCCCGCAATAGACAGGAATTTTCCATTTCTGAATTTCTCCTTTTTATTTTTTGCAAGAAACTCACTTCTATCATTTTATATTACTGTGTGTCACTTTATCTTAATTTTGATACATTAAGCATTGTGAGAATTTTCTCATATTAAGCCTCATGTAATAAGGTTATGTCTCTGTGTTCTTAACTAATTCATGTGCTAATTAAGCTTGGTCATATATAACTCCACATAGCTGAAGCGCAGGGTATTATACGGTTAATGATAACTCTGGTTGATTTAAAGTTTAATTATAGTGGGATATAACTTGTGATAGTATTTTGAGTTAAGTAGAGTAACCCAAGAACGGGATCTTTTGAAAATAAATCTTGGTGGTGGCAGTTTTTTGGATAAATAGTAAGTGTGTAATATAAAAAAGAGGATTTTAATCATTGCCATAGGTTGTAAGCTTGTGAGCAGCGCCTCCTTACCATTCTGACTGTCTCTATTTCCCTGTATTGTTTTATGTGTTTGTTCTCATTTGTAAAGCACTAAGGTATTTGCTGGCGCTAAGTAAATGATGATGATGATTGCTAGACAGACAAGGTGGGTTTGCCGTGATTAACTCTTTGTCACACACACGTCACACAGGCTCAGGTGACTGCTGTTTGTGACACCAACATGGAGTGCTGGCTACTGACATTAAGGAGAAGCAACCAACTGCTTCTCACCTGTGAAGCTGTTGGTTGCTGCTCTTCAATGTAAGTGATACGCTGGGATTGTGATACTGGGTTATATAACTGCTCAATACCACACTCCCACTCTTTTGACACCTCAACATCCCACCTTATAAGATAAGAAGCAGCCGAGATTCAGCTTTCATTTCTAAGGGTGGGCGCCACTTTCAAGTGGGTGAGGGGCAGCACCTAGGGTGCCTGTTAAGCTTCCTTCGAACCTGACCACAGTCTCACACAAGCCTACTACACTCATCTACCATGATGCTATGAACATTCTGATGATCTGATTGGCTACAGGTTGATTTATCCCCAGCAACTTCAGAAAACATTACACACAAACAGGAGATAAAAACTGACAAAAAAAAGGTGCTCACACCCTTATTAAATGAGCCGTAAAAATAGGGCATGTGTGCACACTCTTCAATGTTATTTATAGAGCTAAATTGTATTATTTATTCTATTTCTAAAGAATTTTCCTTACATTGATTGATACAAGCAAATCATACACCAACTGGAGGTATGTCAACTATCATTAGTTATACAGGGATAGTAGTACAACTGGCACCATTTATATAATGATACAATAAGAACCTGTTATGGATTAATTATTTCAGACTAGTCAACCCCTCCCCAGGCACCATACACCCCCCCTCCCCCGTCCCCATACACACACACACACACACACACACACACACACACACACACACACCACCACACTTTTTACATTGTTTGGACCTGGGGCAGGACAGCATCTTCTCTTCTTAGAAGCTGCCAACTCCTGCCCCTTCATGTCAGTGACCACCCCACAAAGGGATAAATAAGAACACTGGGGGACTGTGCAGCCCTCCTGACACTTAGGAGATTTGTCTTGACTGCTGGGAATATTGATAGTTATGTCCTGTTCACCATTGCTCTGCATACCACAGTGGGTGCTGGAGGTACAAGGGTGTTTTTCAAGGGAGGGTAGGGGAATGTGGACAGCCTAACATTTCAGAGGTGCCAGACATGCCCCTGAGAGGGCATCACCACACTCTCATTGTGGTGCAGTCATGCCTCTATCATGAGGTAGATACTCCGGTATTCCGATACCAAAACCTGTAATGTTGGGAAGCAAGGGAGGGCTGACAAATTTTAGCCCGGGGGGCAACACTTGACTCAGCATCCTATTTTAAAGGGAAAAAAATTCAGGTGGCCCAACCCATATGCCCCCCCTGCCCCCCAGCCCAGTCTGACCCTGTTGGGAAGTATGTAATATAAAGACTGCTATAATGAGATACATAATACTGGATGTACAGTTAAGATGAGCAATGTAAATGTAAGCACACATAAATAGAGTGTAATGTAACAAAGTGAGTAGCCTGAGTGTGTAAGATGCAGGTTGGGGAGAGGGGAATGATAGACACATACAGGTGGGGGGATGACTATAATGAATGAAGTAAGCAACCAAAAGACATGCATGTGAGTGAATAACAGAAACATACTTCGCCCGATTCATTAAGGAACCTAATGCCGATACTTGCCGTATTTTTCACTAAACTGAACTATACGCCTGAAAATGCAAGTGCATGCAATTCATCTTCGAGCGCAGAGGACACTTGCGACAGCCTATCATTTCATGGGCGGAACAGGTAGGGGAAAAGGAGTATGCACGCAGTCAATGTAACGCAAGGGCGTGCCAAGCGTGAGCGCATGCAGCAACATACGATTTAAGCTTTGGGCATCTCTAAGGTACGTGATTTTTACAAGTGATAGTGATGGCGATCGCGTTTGTACGTAGGACATATGTTTATAATCAGCAGCAAGTGTAGAAATGCATTTGATGTACAGGAGACATTAATAACATCATGATCAATGTATGTTATGGGGGGGATGAAAAAAAAAATTCAATATTTTTTCATTAATAACTTTTATTAACAGGTGAGAATAATTGAATGCTTTTTTTTCTGTGCGTTCGGCTGGGTCTTTATATTCCACATATGTATTGTACGTATCCTTCAATGTATTGTTACAGCAGAGCGTACCTAGACCCGAAGTCAACAAGAGACCTTTCTTCAGATCCACTTGCAGTTTAATACGGATTTACGTATTCCCGATTTACGCGCGTTTTGGAAAAACGCACATTATGTTCGTTTTGCATGCCTTGATGAATCAGGCCCAGAGTGTGTGTAGTATATGCATATACGTAGAGTCATGTGAGTATAATGCTGCCCATATGAGCAGTTTGCTGCTAGCTCTTTCTATGTATAATAAATTACCTAAGGAATACTGAATGGTGAAATAGTGTATATATGCAGGCAGAATAAAGGAGGCTTGCGGGAGCAGTGAGGTAAGCATACAGGTACGGTGATGTAAGCAAGTACCTAAGGTTATTTAAGCATACGAGTAAAGTGATTTGTGCATGTAGGGAAGATGACACATGTACCGTATTTCCCCATGTATAAGACGCACTTTTTTCCCAAAAATGTTGGGTCTCAAACCTGTGTGCGTCTTATACAGGGATAGCGGGGATGCAGGGGGGGGGGGGGGGGGGTCAGCGCTACAGGGGCAGAGTGGGGGGATTGAGGGGGAGTGGGGCAGCGTTACAAGGGCAGCAGTGGGGATCGAGGGGGAGCGGGCAGCGGGGGGGATCGAGGGGGAGCGGGGATCCAGGAGGAAGGGGACAGGCACAGTGGCAGCAGGGATCCAGGAGGAGGGGGACAGAGGCACAGTGGCAGCAGGGGGGGGGGGGGGGGGGGATTGATTGCAAGGAGAGTGCTGCTTGGCTGCTCTGATCACAATCAGAGCAGCCGGCCATTACACTCTCTCTGCCTTTTTTGACAGCTACCGTAATATATATTTTTTTCAAATTTCGGGGCCAAAATTAAGGTGCGTCTTATACATGGGGAAATACGGTATTTCTTTAAGAAGATGTATATATGTAACGAAGGTGATCTAAATGTTTAAATAAGGTGATATAACCATGCATATAAGAGCAAGTAAGCATATGGTTATGATGATGTTGGTATGCTGATAAGTTAATGTAAGTATGCATACAGGTATTAGGTAAGGTGAGATATGCTAATAAGATGTAAGCATGTAGGTAAGGTGATGTAAGCTTGATGTAAGCATGTTGATAATATCATGTAAGCATGCAGGTATAGCCATGTAAATGTGTGTGATAATGGTTTATCGATAAGGTGATGTAAACATGCATATGAGTGGAAGTAAGCATGTGGGTTTGGTGATGTAGGTATTCTGATAAGATGATGTAAGTATGCAGGTAAAGTTATATAGATATGTGGATAAGATTATGTAAGTATGCAGGTAAGGTGATATAGGTATACTGATATGATGATGTAAGAGTACAGGTAAAGTGATATAGATATGTAGATAAGATTATGTAAGTATGCAGGTAAGGTGGTGTAGGTATACTGATATGATGATGTAAGAGTACAGGTAAAGTGATATAGTTATGTGGATAAGATTATGTAAGTATCATCATCATCATTTATTTATTTATATAGCGCCAACATATTCTGTAGCGCTTTACAATTGGGGACAAACATAGTAAACTAATAAACAAACTGGGTAAAACAGACAAAGAGGTGAGAAGGCCCTGCTCCCAAGCTTACAATCTATTGGACAATGGGAGTTTTACACATGCAGGTAAGGTGATATAGGTATACTGATATGATGTAAGAGTACAGGTAAAGTGATATAGAAATGCGGATAATATTATATAAGTATGCAAGTAAGGCAATGTGGGTAGGAAGATGTAACGGTACAGGTAAAGTGATATAGATATGCGGGTAAGACTATATAAGTATCACCATCAACATCATTATCAACATATATTTATATAGCGCCAGCAAATTCCGTAGCGCTTTACAATTGGGAACAAACAGGAATAAAACAATACTGGGTAATACATACAGACAGAGAGGTAAGAGAACCCTGCTCGCTAGCTTACAATCTATGGGTATGCAGGTAAGGTGATATAGGTATACTGATATGATGTAAGAGTACAGGTAAAGTGATATAGATATGTAGATAAGATTATGTAAGTATGCAGGTAAGGTGATATAGGTATACTGATATGATGTAAGAGTACAGGTAAAGTGATATAGATATGTAGATAAGATTATGTAAGTATGCAGGTAAGGTGATATAGGTATACTGATATGATGTAAGGATGCAGGTAAAGTGATATAGATATGTGGATAAGATTATGTAAGTATGCAGGTAAGGTGCAGATCACGTTGGTGCATACAAGGTGACTTGAGGTTTCTGCATGTCATGAAGGTGATGTAAGCTTATTGATAAGGTAATCATGCAAATGGATGTAAGCATTTGACCATGGTGATCTGCTCATGTAGTTGAGATGATATAAATTTACAGGTAATAAGATGTAAGCATGAAGTCAAGGTGGTGTAACATGTAAACATGTAGGTATGCAATAAGGGCAATATAAACATGAAGACAGAATGATAAAAAAAAAAATATACATGTAAGTTTAATGGCTGAATGAGTATAGTGAAAAATAAGGTTTTGGTTATTTTAATCATGCAGGTATAATAATGTAAGTATACAGTGATGTAACTATACAGGTACTGGGATGTACAGTAATCAAGCAGGTACAGTCATGTACAGAAAACATGCAGCTGCTGTCATAGATGTATACAGGATAAATACTGTACAGTAATTAAGCAGGTACAGTAATATAAATATACCGTTACAATGAGGTAAATGTAGAGACACAATGATAAGCAGTAATTGTGCAAGTTTAGTGGTGGAAATATACAGTGATGTAGATACACAGGTGCAGCAATCTAATCATGCATGTAGTGATGTAAGTAATCAGGTATAGTGATGTAATCATGCAGGTAAAGTGATGTAAGTAAACAGGTATAGTGATGTAATCATGCAGGTAGTGCTGTAAGTAAACAGGTATAGTGATGTAATAATACAGGTAAAGTGATGTAAGTAAACAGGTATAGTGATGTAATCATGCAGGTAGTGCTGTAAGTAAACAGGTATAGTGATGTAATAATACAGGTAAAGTGATGTAAGTAAACAGGTATAGTGAAGTAATAATACAGGTAAAGTGATGTAAGTAAACAGGTATAGTGATGTAATAATACAGGTAAAGTGATGTAAGTAAACAGGTATGGTGATGTAATCATGCAGGTAGTGCTGTAAGTAAACAGGTATAGTGATGTAATAATACAGGTAAAGTGATGTAAGTAAACAGGTATGGTGATGTAATCATGCAGGTAGTGCTGTAAGTAAACAGGTATAGTGATGTAATAATACAGGTAAAGTGATGTAAGTAAACAGGTATAGTGATGTAATCATGCAGGTAGTGCTGTAAGTAAACAGGTATAGTGATGTAATAATACAGGTAAAGTGATGTAAGTAAACAGGTATAGTGATGTAATCATGCAGGTAGTGATGTAAGTAAACAGGTATAGTGATGTAATAATACAGGTAAAGTGATGTAAGTAAACAGGTATAGTGATGTAATCATGCAGGTAGTGATGTAAGTAAACAGGTATAGTGATGTAATAATACAGGTAAAGTGATGTAAGTAAACAGGTATAGTGATGTAATCATGCAGGTAGTGATGTAAGTAAACAGGTATAGTGATGTAATAATACAGGTAAAGTGATGTAAGTAAACAGGTATAGTGATGTAATCATGCAGGTAGTGATGTAAGTAATCAGGTATAGTGATGTAATCATGCAGGTAAAGTGATGTAAGTAAACAGGTATAGTGATGTAATCATGCAGGTAGTGCTGTAAGTAAACAGGTATAGTGATGTAATCATGCAGGTAGTGATGTAAGTAAACAGGTATAGTGATGTAATAATACAGGTAAAGTGATGTAAGTAAACAGGTATAGTGATGTAATCATGCAGGTAGTGATGTAAGTAAACAGGTATAGTGATGTAATAATACAGGTAAAGTGATGTAAGTAAACAGGTATGGTGATGTAATCATGCAGGTAGTGCTGTAAGTAAACAGGTATAGTGATGTAATAATACAGGTAAAGTGATGTAAGTAAACAGGTATAGTGATGTAATCATGCAGGTAGTGCTGTAAGTAAACAGGTATAGTGATGTAATAATACAGGTAAAGTGATGTAAGTAAACAGGTATAGTGATGTAATCATGCAGGTAGTGATGTAAGTAAACAGGTATAGTGATGTAATAATACAGGTAAAGTGATGTAAGTAAACAGGTATGGTGATGTAATCATGCAGGTAGTGATGTAAGTAAACAAGTATAGTGATGTAATAATACAGGTAAAGTGATGTAAGTAAACAGGTATAGTGATGTAATCATGCAGGTAAAGTAATGTAAGTAAACAGGTATAGTGATGTAATAATACAGGTAAAGTGATGTAAGTAAACAGGTATAGTGATGTAATCATGCAGGTAAAGTAATGTAAGTAAACAGGTATAGTGATGTAATAATACAGGTAAAGTGATGTAAGTAATCAGGTATAGTGATGTAATCATGCAGGTAGTGATGTAAGTAAACAGGTATAGTGATGTAATAATACAGGTAAAGTAATGTAAGTAAACAGGTATAGTGATGTAATAATACAGGTAAAGTAATGTAAGTAAACAGGTATAGTGATGTAATAATACAGGTAAAGTGATGTAAGTAATCAGGTATAGTGATGTAATCATGCAGGTAGTGATGTAAGTAAACAGGTATAGTGATGTAATAATACAGGTAAAGTAATGTAAGTAAACAGGTATAGTGATGTAATAATACAGGTAAAGTGATGTAAGTAATCAGGTATAGTGATGTAATCATGCAGGTAGTGATGTAAGTAAACAGGTATAGTGATGTAATCATGCAGGTAGTGATGTAAGTAAACAGGTATAGTGATGTAATCATGCAGGTAGTGATGTAAGTAAACAGGTATAGTGATGTAATCATGCAGGTAGTGATGTAAGTAATCAGGTATAGTGATGTAATAATACAGGTAAAGTGATGTAAGTAAACAGGTATAGTGATGTAATCATGCAGGTAGTGATGTAAGTAATCAGGTATAGTGATGTAATAATACAGGTAAAGTGATGTAAGTAAACAGGTATAGTGATGTAATCATGCAGGTAGTGATGTAAGTAAACAGGTATAGTGATGTAATCATGCAGATAGTGATGTAAGTAAACAGGTATAGTGATGTAATCATGCAGGTAGTGATGTAAGTAAACAGGTATAGTGATGTAATAATACAGGTAAAGTGATGTAAGTAAACAGGTATAGTGATGTAATAATACAGGTAAAGTAATGTAAGTAAACAGGTATAATGATGTAATCATGCAGGTAGTGATGTAAGTAAACAGGTATAGTGATGTAATCATGCAGGTAGTGCTGTAAGTAAACAGGTATAGTGATGTAATAATACAGGTAAAGTGATGTAAGTAAACAGGTATAGTGATGTAATCATGCAGGTAGTGATGTAAGTAAACAGGTATAGTGATGTAATAATACAGGTAAAGTGATGTAAGTAAACAGGTATGGTGATGTAATCATGGAGGTAGTGATGTAAGTAAACAGGTATAGTGATGTAATAATACAGGTAAAGTGATGTAAGTAAACAGGTATAGTGATGTAATCATGCAGGTAAAGTAATGTAAGTAAACAGGTATAGTGATGTAATCATGCAGGTAGTGATGTAAGTAAACAGGTATAGTGATGTAATCATGCAGGTAGTGATGTAAGTAATCAGGTATAGTGATGTAATAATACAGGTAAAGTGATGTAAGTAAACAGGTATAGTGATGTAATCATGCAGGTAAAGTAATGTAAGTAAACAGGTATAGTGATGTAATAATACAGGTAAAGTGATGTAAGTAATCAGGTATAGTGATGTAATCATGCAGGTAGTGATGTAAGTAAACAGGTATAGTGATGTAATAATACAGGTAAAGTAATGTAAGTAAACAGGTATAGTGATGTAATAATACAGGTAAAGTGATGTAAGTAATCAGGTATAGTGATGTAATCATGCAGGTAGTGATGTAAGTAAACAGGTATAGTGATGTAATCATGCAGGTAGTGATGTAAGTAAACAGGTATAGTGATGTAATAATACAGGTAAAGTAATGTAAGTAAACAGGTATAGTGATGTAATAATACAGGTAAAGTGATGTAAGTAAACAGGTATAGTGATGTAATAATACAGGTAAAGTAATGTAAGTAAACAGGTATAATGATGTAATCATGCAGGTAAAGTGATGTAAGTAATCAGTTATAGTGATGTAATCATGCAGGTAAAGTGATGTAAGTAAACAGGTATAGTGATGTAATCATGCAGGTATAGTGATGTAAGTAATCAGGTATAGTGATGTAATAATACAGGTAAAGTGATGTAAGTAAACAGGTATAGTGATGTAATAATACAGGTAAAGTAATGTAAGTAAACAGGTATAATGATGTAATCATGCAGGTAAAGTAATGTAAGTAAACAGGTATAGTGATGTAATAATACAGGTAAAGTAATGTAAGTAAACAGGTATAGTGATGTAATAATACAGGTAAAGTGATGTAAGTAAACAGGTATAGTGATGTAATCATGCAGGTAGTGATGTAAGTAAACAGGTATAATGATGTAATCATGCAGGTAGTGATGCAATCATGCAGGTAAAGTGATGTAAGTAAACAGGTATAGTGATGTAATCATGCAGGTAGTGATGTAAGTAAACAGGTATAGTGATGTAATCATGCAGGTAAAGTGATGTAAGTAAACAGGTATAGTGATGTAATCATGCAGGTAGTGATGCAATCATGCAGGTAAAGTGATGTAAGTAAACAGGTATAGTGATGTAATCATGCAGGTATAGTGATGTAAGTAATCAGGTATAGTGATGTAATCATGCAGGTAGTGATGTAAGTAAACAGGTATAATGATGTAATCATGCAGGTAAAGTGATGTAAGTAAACAGGTATAGTGATGTAATCATGCAGGTAAAGTGATGTAAGTAATCAGGTATAGTGATGTAATCATGCAGGTAGTGATGTAAGTAAACAGGTATAGTGATGTAATAATACAGGTAAAGTGATGTAAGTAATCAGGTATAGTGATGTAATCATGCAGGTAGTGATGTAAGTAATCAGGTATAGTGATGTAATCATGCAGGTAAAGTAATGTAAGTAAACAGGTATAGTGATGTAATCATGCAGGTAGTGATGTAAGTAAACAGGTATAGTGATGTAATCATGCAGGTAGTGATGTAAGTAAACAGGTATAGTGATGTAATAATACAGGTAAAGTGATGTAAGTAAACAGGTATAGTGATGTAATAATACAGGTAAAGTGATGTAAGTAAACAGGTATAGTGATGTAATCATGCAGGTAGTGATGTAAGTAATCAGGTATAGTGATGTAATAATACAGGTAAAGTGATGTAAGTAAACAGGTATGGTGATGTAATCATGCAGGTAAAGTGATGTAAGTAAACAGGTATAGTGATGTAATCATGCAGGTAGTGATGTAAGTAAACAGGTATAGTGATGTAATCATGCAGGTAGTGATGTAAGTAAACAGGTATAGTGATGTAATCATGCAGGTAGTGATGTAAGTAAACAGGTATAGTGATGTAATCATGCAGGTGAAGTGATGTAAGTAAACAGGTATAGTGATGTAATCATGCAGGTAGTGATGTAAGTAAACATGTATAGTGATGTAATCATGCAGGTAAAGTGAAGGGTGAGAGGGTGATGCAAGCATACAGGTGGATCACTATTAATGGGTTGCCCAGTGGATAATGCAGAAATAGTGTGATTGATGGTGTTAAAATGAATCAAGTAAAGGGGCAAATGACCCCATGTCTGATACCTCCTTGATGGAGAGAGGATCCCTCTGCTTCCGCCTGCAGTGTGGGAACTCCCTGGGGGAGGAGTGAGACCCCCTGCCCGAAGCTGTGCAGATCAGACACTGCTTCCCAGAGGACCAGAAACCTCTGATCCTAACAGGAGGAGCCTCACAAACCCTCTCCCCCTCCCTCACTCCCCAGACTCCTTATATAGGAACGTGCCTGGGATTTGGCATACTTCGTTTCCAAAGGCAGTGAATCATTTCCTTCATTTAACAAAAATGGGAGAAAGCTCCTGATGATTGCTGTTTAAATTTAGATCAGATTTCTCTCTTTCCAAAAAAAACAAAATATAAAAAAAAAATTGTTGTAGCTGCAGGAGTCAGCAAGTGCATGCAGACTGAGGATTCGGGAGAAGGGGGTAGAGATGTAAAGTGTATGTAGACATCTCTTGGTGCACATTCAGTGTGTGAGCTGTGAGATACCACATCTGACACAACAAGAGCCATTGACCTTGTTCATTTCAACCGAATCAAGTGTTTAAAACCTGCAGCTCTTGAACTGTAACAAACTTCGTTCTTAACTAGTCTAAAGCTGGAAAACATATTCTTATCATAAGTAGCCTCAGTCATCCTAGTAATAATGACCTGTCACAGACTTCTCTTGTATTTGAATTCTCTACATTCATAGAAACTTTTATGTTCATGAATGTGCCTTTAATATTTCTTTCTTGTGAATGATTCTTTACTCCTATCAAAGTTTGTTCGACAGCACAATTTCTGTACTGTAAAGTGTCACTCAATTCCATTAATCTCTGCATCTAGCTTATTACAAACAGAATAAAGCCCCCAAACTCTCCAAACCACCCTCCTTAACACACACCATAACTTTAACCTTGCCCTCAGCCCCAGTTATTTTAAGTTACATTTTTATTTACATTAGTTGATCCCTGTAATCCTGTTTTGCAATAAAGCACAGGGGTCTGTCTAATATAATCCTTATTAATTCTCCTTCCCGAAAAAGATTCCTCATGGAAAAAAGTCTAAATTAACCCATCATATGTTTCACGGAGTGCTTTAGGCAATTCTCACTATGGCAGGGATGTTTTTACTGTATCTTCACAGAGAGCTGCAACACTAGAGCAGAAATGTTCAGAAAATACTTTTTCTGATTTATTTTTTTATAAATATCCCTCATGCAGCAGTGAAACAATCACCTTCATTGGAGGTTTTAATAGCTAGGTAAACATTAAAGAATGTGTCGGACGAAGCGGGAGGGGGGTTGTTTCAAAGTGAACAATGGCAATAAATCTAGCCACACAAGCACATATCTAAAAGGCCAGATTGTTAGGCCATACGGTTTTTTTAATCTATTGACCCACATATCTTTTAGTGCAGGGGGACACAAGCTTTTTTTGTCTGTTGGTCACATTGGAAAATTTGATACTAATTTGATGAAGCTGCAATAAAATGTTACCTTGCTTAAAAATGTAAAATATTTAGAATGCACTATAGGAAAAGAGGAGCCTCTTTGCAGTTAAGTCATACTAATTTACTCTGCGGCAGTCCCAGTGGTGATAGAGAAGTGATGGACGGGACGTGGTATTGACACGTTGGAGGTGTAGCCATGTCACATAGATAGTATGGTTTGGTCCTCCCCTGTAACACATTTAGGGGTATATTTAAGAAACCACGGTAGTACACTATCGTGCACTTACCGTGTAAATTAGGCCACCATGTCTCCTACGCAAATTTATTAAAGGTGCATCGCAGCAGATATCATGGATATCTGCTGCTCTGCACTCCTCATCGTTTTTGCGAGCAGTCACCATACAATAGTATGGTGACTGCTCCCTCTTGCAATCTAACAAGTTCCGAAAAATATTTTTTTTCGGGAACTTGTCTTGATAATGTACGCCAGCTGAAGCTGGCGTACATTATCATAAATGAGATATCTCAGTGCTGTCAGCTCTGCTCCGAATAGCAGAGCAGAGCCCTCCCTGTCAATCACCGCTCGCTCTCTGCAACTATAGTTGCAGAGATCGAGCGAGATGTTTGTGCGCATGTCCAGTTCTTAGAACTGTACATGCGCAATTGCTGAAAGAAGAAGAGTGAAGAGAACGAGGAGGTGATCCAGGGACATCGCGTTCCGAAGAGGCGGGTAAGTATGATTTTTTTTATCACAGAAACAGCAGTTTTTCGGAACTGCTGTTTCTGTGCTGGGTTGTACATAAATGTGAGAAATAGTTCAATCCTTATCATTGCGATAAGGATTGAAAACTATTTTTCACTTTATGTTAATATTGATAAATGTGCCCCTTAGTTCCTTCTCACCTCTATAGCACATTTCTTCTCCCCACCCCTGACCTGTAGTACATGTCTACATTCAGCCCTCCCGTGGAGCACATCTCCTCCACATTCAGGCTCGCTGTCTGCATTATTACTATCACTCTATGTACCTGTCCTGAGCTGGCTCCTAAGCACAGGTATTGAAAATGAGACTTTGTTCATGCCCCAGTCGCAAGACTAAGCTAAAATTTTCAAACTTTCAATTTTGCGAAATTGGGATGACTGTGGAAGAGGCAGCAAATCAGAGTGCAATTGATTGATTCTCATTTACTGTCAGACTGTCTATCTTCACTGTCTTAGTTCCAATGCTCACAGCCACAGTGAGACCCAGTGAATTGCGGGATCAGACACATACAATGAGATCCGGGACACCTGAACAGAAACACTACTGCAATATTTCTGTCCAGGTGTCCCGGGTCCATCTGCATCTGTACTATTTACTGTGAGCCGCAAAATATGACCTTTATAGACCTTCTATAGGTTGTGCATCTACAGTCATGGCCAAAAGTTTTGAGAATGACACAAATATTGGTTTTCACAAAGTTTGTTAGATTAGTGTTTTTAGACCTTTTTGTCAGATGTTGCTTTTGTTGACAATTACATTAAGTTTATGCAAAGAATCAATATATGCAGTGTTGACCCTTACTTTTGAAGACCTCTGCAATTCACCCTGGCATGCTGTCAATCAACTTCTGGGCCACATACTGACTGATGGCCGATCATTATTGCCTAATCAATGTTTGTCAGAATTTGTGGGTTTTATTTATGTTTGTCCATCTGCCTCTTGAGGATTGACCACAAGTTCTCAATGGGATTAAGGTCTGAGGAGTTTCCTGGCCATGGACCCAAAATTTGATGTTTGATCCCCGAGCCACTTAGTTATCACTTTTGCCTTATGGAAAGATGCTCCATCATGCTGGAAAGGGCATTGTTCATCACAAAACTGTTCTTGGATGGTTGGGAGAAGTTGCTCTTGGAGGAAGTTTTGGTACCATTCATGGCTGGGTTCTTAGGCAAAATTGTGAGTGAGCCTACTCCCTTGGCTGTGAAGCAACCCCACACATGAATGGTCTCAGGATGCTTTACTGATGGCATGACATAAGACTGATGGTAGTGCTCACCTTTCATCCTCCAGATAAGCATTTTTCCAGATGCCCTAAACAATCTGAAAGGGGATTCATCAGAGAAAATGACTTTACCCCAGTCCTCAGCAGTCTAACCCCTGTACATTTTGCAGAATATCAGTCTATCCCTGATGTTTTTCTTAGAGAGAAGTGGCTTCTTTGCTGTCCTTTTAGACACCCGGCCATGCTTCAAAAGTCTTCGCCTCACTGTACGTGCAGATGCATTCACACCTGCCTGCTGCCATTCCTTTGCAAGCTCTGCACTGGTGGTGCCCCAATGCCACTGCTAAATCAACTCTAGGAGATGGTCCTGGCGCTTGCTGAACATTCTTGGGCGTCCTGAAGCGTTCTTCACAACTATTGAACCTCTCTCCTTGAAGTTCTTAATGATCCGATAAATGGTTGATTTAGGTGCAATCTTACTAGCAGCAATATCCTTCCATGTGAAGCCCTTTTTGTTCAAAGCAATGATGACTGCACGTGTTTCCTTGCAGATAACCATGGTTAACAGAGGAGGAACAATGATTTCAAGCAGCACCCTCCTTTTAAATGTTGTTTTTGGGATAAAGTTCATTGTCATGGCATAAAGGGACTTTGAAATCAATTGCAATTCATCTGATCACTCTTCATGACATTCTGGAGTATATGCAAATTGCCTTCATAAAAACTGAAGCAGCAGATTTTGTGAAAAATAGTATTTGTGTCAAAACTTTTGGCTATGACTGTATAATCCATGGGAATCACAATCTCTAATCTGCATTCAAGGAGATAACGTATAGAGTTCTCTGTTCAGCGCTGCTGAATTAGTGGAGCTATATAAATAAATGGTAATAATAATAAAAAACACACTATAAAAATGCATTTATGTGCATATGTTCAGTCGGATGTACTAAGTCATGCAAATAGATGTCTTATTGTGCCACAATTATATGAACACCCCCTTATTAAACTTCCCCCTATGCTTGACTCCCTGTCTGCACCTTTCCAGGCATCAAGAGGTGCAAGTCTACCACACAAATCTATATACAGACATATGAATACGCATTTGCAGTGCACATGTGAAGTATGGAAATATGTATATTATAAGATGTCCATAAAACCACTTCTAAATGAGGTCTAATATGAGCTTGTGACAGGATGAACCTCCTATGCCCCCCTGTCTGTTGTATTTCTGGGGACCGACTGGGCTGGACTTGCTACTGTCCCATTAGGATGTGGCTTTTGCTGCTGCCATCACTAGTCTCCTTAGTGGCACCTAGAACTGCATCTTTCTGGGTAGCTCTCGCTGCTAGTGTACCTTCTTGCTGGTACACCTTGGCTGGTACACCTGACCTCTTGCTTTCAGATCAGGGTTGCTGTGGATGGTTCCTCCTGGTCTATCACACTGGCCAGAGCTGCAGGGTAGCGGGCAGAGCATTGGTATTAGACACTGTGTTCCAACCTCAGACCAGCCGAATAACGGATTAGATTTGGTCTAATCTGCAGTTCACAATTATTACAGCAGGTAACTAGGCGTAAAACAGCCTGGAGGGGTTGAACATCATTTTACATTGCTGCTAGCGGCACCATTACTTCTGAGAATTTCTATTGAATGTTTAACATCAGGATATGATAGTTCTCTAATCGTGCTTTGAGCGCAATTTAACTTAAAAAATTCACATTCATCTGTGATCACTTGTATAGAGAGTCTACCAGCAAGTATAATTACCTCCTCCTGTCTTTCAGGCTTAACAGACATTTTGGTCACTCAGCGATGAAAAAGTCTAATTAACATGAGATTACCTGTTTCCAGACAGTTCCAAATTCCAAACATATTACAATAGAAATGGGCCTTCCCCAACCTGTTGCCACAAAGTTGGAAGCATAGCATTGTCCAAAATGACTTGGCATGCTTAAGCATTAAGATTGCCCTTCACTGGACATAAGGGGCCTTGTCCAAACACTGAAAAACGGCCCCATACCATTATCCCTCCTCCACCACCAAACTTCACAGTTGGCATAATACAGGCAGGCAGATAACATTCTCCTGGCATCCGCCAAACTTAGATTCGCCTATCTGACTGCCAAACAGAGAAGCGTGATTCGTCATTCCACAGAACACGTTTCCACTGCTCCACAGTCCAGTGTCGGTGTGCTTTACACCATCCATCTGACGCTTGGCATTGGTCTTGGTGATGTGAGGCTTGCATGCAGCTGCTCGGCCATGGAAACCCATTCCATTAAGCTCCCACCGCATACTTTTTGTGCTTACATTAATGCCAGTGGAAGTTCGGAAGTCTCCAGCTATGGAATCAGCAGATCGTTGGCGGACTTTACGCACCATGCGCCTTGGCAGTCGTTGACCCCACTCTGTGATTTTACGTGGTCTTCCGCTTCGTGGTTGCTGTTGTTCCTAAACGCTTCTGCTTTCTAATAATATCACTTACAATTGACCGTGGAATATCCAGCCGGGATGAAGTTTCACAAACTGTCTTATTGCAAAGGTGGCATCCTATCACAGTACCACGCTTGAAGTCACTGAGCTCTTCGGAACGACCCATTTTGTATCACAAATGCTTGCAAATGGAGACTGCAGGGCTAGGTGATTTGATTTTATACACCTCTGGCAATGGGTCTGATTGAAACACCTCAATTCAATAATTAACAGGTGTGGCCAAATACTTTTGTCCATATAGTGTATTTTATACTATAAAAATGGGCATCCTTTTTTACTTTCATTGTATATATACAAAACTGTATCTGAGAAAGAGTTATCAGGTAGTCATTTGAAACACAACACACATCAAATACACAAGGCTCATCTCTGCACTGCAGTTCATTCAGATGTATATTTTATATCTCCAGTTATTTCAGATGCATGTGCAGGCTACTTGTATTCAGAATGTCATACAACTTTTATCTGGACTAATTGCAATGTAGGATATGGATATCACGTGTCCACTTTAAAATGGCTAACATGGAAAACCTAAGCCACGGAGAAGGGGACCGCGAGACAATGAAATGCAGTTTGTCAATTCTGTCAGATGACAACAGATAGCAGCAGCAGAGATACAGTATATCCAAAGTCTTTGTGTAGCAAAAGTGTCAATTACCTTTTTATTTTATCATACTATCATATAGTTCATAACACTTATCATGTCCAGAACTGTGACAGTTAAGAGGTTCTGTGGCAGCTGAGATCATTTTAGTTAGTTTAGAAAGTCAAGTGATTGCTTTGAAGAACTAGCACGTGAGAGGAGGCCAGACATTAGCATGCCTGAAATGTGCAATCCAGCTGCAGACACGCAGTTATCAGTCCATGTCACAGGACAGGTTGAGACTACTTTGTTGTCAGCACAGCCTGTGTGAAGGGCTTAGGCTGCCCTCTGAGGTGAAATTATTACCGTGAAAGGACACAAAGCCCGAGCAGTGTTACTTTGATACAGAAATAGACAAACACAAGAAAAAAAGGAATTCATGTATCATTAATAGGATGATGCAGATAATGCATATGCTTTGGGTTCTGGAAAACTTTTATTATTAAAAAAAACAACAAGTTGTATATGCAAGATGATCCTCGTATCTTGATGGTTTTGCCTTCGGTCAACTATGCAATGAATTTAAAACTGAATTATGATTATGGCCTGATAAGGCAGGCACGGTTTATTAAACACATGAGGTCAGATCTAGGAGCAGATGGAAAAACAGAGCTATGTGTGGATGTATTCTTACTGATTTGCAGCATATTACCTATAGTAATTATAAAGAGGAGGGCCAATTTCCCACATCAGATGCCTTATTTAGAGTTTTGTAAAATTTTGGTGTCAAAATTGCAGTCAAAACTGTGGATTTTGAGTTGTTATGTCAAACTACAGCAATATTACAATGTCAGTTGCTCAAATAAACTTGCACCCAACTATAGCATAGAGATGTGGACAATGTTAGTTATAAATAGGGATGTTCCCTTAACCTGGTGTTTTGGTTTTGGTTTTGGCAAAACTGCCCTCACGTGTTTTGGAACTGCATTATTTTGCAAAAATTACTAAAATATGCTAAAATCACATAATTTGGCTCTTTTTTTTGTTCCTACATTATTATTAACTTCAATAACATTAATTTCCAGTCATTTCCACTCAATTCTGAGCACCTCACAATATTATTTTCATTCAGTTTAGGCCAAAGACTGCAGCAAGCTGGGTGGTTACTGAGTGACAGAGCAACGTCACAAACACACGGCAGTTTATATCACATCTATGAAGCATTGCCACACAGCAGGGGCAAAAAAAAAGTGGTGCAAGGTGGAATTGTCCATGGGGCCTTCCACCCACCCTTATGTTGGATATTAAAAAGGACATGTACAGTTTAACAAACCAAGCACTTAAGCGACAAGGACTGCCACTTTTGTGGCTGAAGTTCTTGGTTTGTTTGGGCTCCCACAAAACAAGCTACCAATGGGCTTAAGGCAGCTACAGTGGCATGATGTTGTTGTCATCATCCTCATCCTCACCCTCATCATTGTGTTCAACATCCTCACACGATATTAATTCATCCCCGCTGGAATCCACCATTACAGAAGTCTCTGTACTTTGATGTAATTTCCGGTAAAGGCCTCCCTCACGGAATTTGTAGTTCATTTTGATGAATGTCATCTTTTCCACATTTATAGGAAGTAGCCTCCTTCGCCTATTGCTGACAAGGTTCTCGACTGTGCTGAAAACTCTTTTTGAGTACACACTGGAGGTTGGACAGCTGAGGTATTGCAAAGCACATGGCAGTTTATAACACATCTATGGAACATTGCCACACAACAGTGGCAGAAAAGAAAAGTGTCGCAAGATGGAATTGTCCTTGGGCCCTCCCACCTACCCTTATGTTGGATATTAAAAAGTACATGTACAGTTTAACAAACCAAGCACTTTAGCAACAAGGACTTCCACTCTTGTGGCTGAAGCGCTTGGTTTGTTTGGGCCCCCACAAAATAAGCTAACAGTGGGCTTAAGACAACTAAGCTAACAGTGCTTTCAATGAACTCTAAGACTGCAGCGAGCTGGCTGGTTACTAAGCGACAGAGCAACAGCACAAACACACGGCAGTTTATATCACATCTATGAAACTTTGCCACACAGCAGTTACAGAAAAGAAAAGTGTCGCAAGATGGAACTGTCCTTTGGCCCTCCCACCCACTCTTATGTTGGATTGACATAACATGAATGTAGACAGTATTTATTATTTTGACAATTGAAATGTAGACAGTATTATCCCGTACTCTAACCCTGTTCCTATCTCTAGACCTGTCCCTAACCCTAGACCTGTCCTTATCCATATCCCTATCCCTAGACCTGTCCGTATTCTTATCCCTATCCCTAAACCTGTCCCTATCCCTGACCCTAGACTTGTCCTTAACCATATCCTTAGCCCTATAATAATACTGTCCACATATGAATAGTCTAACTAATCATGCTGTCCACCATGTGAATTGGTGACCTAATAATACTGTTGACACCTGAATTGTCCACTGTTACACAAACTGTAACATAAACCAAGGTCAAAATGCAAAACAGTGCAAGATGGAATTGTCCTTGGGCTCACCGATCCACCCATATGTTAAATATGACATATACAGTTTAACAATCCAAGTACTTCAGCAACAAGGACTGCCACTTTTGCAACAAGGACTGCCACTTTTGTGGTTGAATGCTTGGATTGTTTGGGCCTCCACAAAACCAGCTACCAATGGGCTTAAGGCAGTTAAGCTAACAGTGCTGTATCACACGCGGGACCTCTCAGCGGGCTCTCTGCTGTTCACGATCCCTGTTCACAGTCACATCAGCAGTGCTATAATTAGCACGTGGGATGTGAGGACAGAATGCGGATGGTCTGTGGTGGTGAGAAGCTTGGTGCCAGGATAGCCTGCATGTCATTCTGGCTATTTGCAGAGCTCTGGAGACAACAGTGCAGCACCAGTGGTGAGAGCTGGTGACAGGGACCACTGATGATCAAACATATCCACAGCGCTTGTCTTGTCTTTTACAGGGGGTGAGGATGCACTCAGCATATAAAGGTGTCAATCACAGCAGTGATAGAAGCGGCGGTATACCAGCCCACTTTGAGCACAGATCTAAGATTTTCTTCATCAAACAGCAAATTAAATATGTCCAGAAGTCTGGAAACAAAAAAGTATTATGTTTTTAAAAATAATTCAATTTAGAGGCCATCCAAACCTGAAGTCTTTGCAATTGAAAAGTAATCACTTAGTCCAGCAGTTCCCAAACTGCAAACTGTGCGCAGCGGCTTCCTAGGGTGCCGCGGCAAGGTCCAGCAGTGAGCCAGGCAGACAAGGCTGGGGGTTCTAAGTGCTCCCCTCTGAATGCCCCCTCCCCCCCCCGCCCCATTGTCCACTGGACAGGCAAAGAAAAAACTTACATTTATGGCGCCTAACTGCTCTTCCATCTCCACCCCCTCCCTGCTCCATTCTCCTTGAATGTCATCACACCCAACATTTTCAGTGAAGAGCGAGGCAGTGTGAAGCCTGAAGATAGACGACCGAGGAGAACACAGAAGAAAACAAAAGACAGACGAAAGAAGGGCAAGTAAAAGGTAAGACAAGGAGCACAGAGTGAAATAGACAAGGGGCACAGAGTGAAATAGACAAGGGGCACAGAGTGAAATAGACAAGGGGCACAGAGTGAAATAGACAAGGGGCACAGAGTGAAATAGACAAGGGGCACAGAGTGAAATAGACAAGGGGCACAGAGTGAAATTGTTAAGGGGCACCGGATGAAATTGAGAAGGGTCACAGAGTGAAATTGAGTATGGACAAAGGGTGATATTTTGAAGGGGCACAGGGTGATATTGAGAAGGGACACAGTGTGAAGGGGACACATGGGATATTGCGAAGTGGACATTGTGAAGGAGCACATTGTGATATTGTGATGGGACACATTGTGAAGGGGCACTTTGTTATGGTGAAGGGGTGTAGTCAGGGTCGGACTGGCCCGCCCCACCGACGCCGATGACTTTGCCCTATTTATTGGTGGGGTGGGGTGGGGTTCTAAAAAAACCAAGAACAACAAAAAAACTTACCTGATCGCAGCGCCGGCGCCCCTCCTCCCTGCTCCGGTCACAATGAATTTCGAGCATGACGTCATCACGCCCGTCATTCAGTGAGGAGCAGCGCAGAGAGGAGCTAGCAAGCAAGAAGACAGAAGAGAATGAGAGAAGAAAAGAGAAGAAAGAAGCCAACAAAAGTAAGTAAAGGAAAGGAGGCAAGGGGGGAAAGCAGAATTGCATAGAGTGATGAAGTGGGCGGAGCAGAATGGCACAGAGTGATGCAGGGGGAAGCAGGAAGGCACAGAGTGAGGAAGGGGGGGCGAGCAGTATGGCACAGAGTGAGGAAGGGGGGGAGCAGGATGGCACAGATTGAGAAATAGAGGGAGCAGGATGGCACAGATTGAGGAAGAGGGGGGAAGCAGCGTGGCACAGAGTGAGGAAGGGGGGAGCAAAGACAGCATGGTGATGATGATGATGAAGATTACATAGATATGGATTTTACTGTTGACACAGTAGCAGTGGGTGTGTCGTCTGAATCCCCTGAACCATTTCCTTGAACAACTATGGCTGGAGAAATAAAGAATGATGAGGCCAGAAGTGTGGCTCAAAATGATGCACCTCCTCCCGAGGAAAGAGATGCTGGCGAACAGGTTGGGAGTATGCGTGATCTTGAAGTGAAGAAAGATATTTTTGCCTCTGAGCACTTTAGTAAAAGTTAGAAGAAATGTAAAAGTAATTAATGGGGAACATGTAGATTCTGACAGCAGGCTTGCGTACCCTTACATGGCAATATGACAAGATTTGTTGTAGCAGGTGACAAAAAATGTGGAAGACATTGTAGAATAACTGATAGTTTGTAAGCAATATAGGACAACCGTGTAAGACCTGGCTCATGGTCACATAACTGCAGGACATTTAGGGGCAGTGAAAACATTGCAGAGAAATTTACAGGAGTTTTTTTTGGCCAGGGGTTCATATTTATGTGAGTGTTGTGCTTGCAGTTCTTAATTCCAGTATCATAACCCCAGGCCACATTTTAGGAGTCCACTAGTCCAATTACCCATTATAGGTATCCCATTTGACAGAATTGCAATGGATCTTGTTGGGCCACTGATAAAGCCTGCTCAGGGTCACCAATATATTTTGCTTATAATGGATTACACTATCAGGTATCCAAAAGCAATCCCATTACGCAATACCTCTCTTACTCTACATTTATCTTAACAACATTTTTGTTCGGTGTGAGGATAACAGGTTTTCTGGCCCAATTCTATCCACTTCACTCTAGCTGGCCACCCATGGGTGCCTTCTATGCCAGGGAAGACTACCCAGTACCTTCTAAGGTTCTTATTAGTCACTCAGGCAAATGCAGTTAGAGAAGTACAAGGGTACATTTATTTAATAAAAACAACAGTAGAATATTATGTACACACAGTAAACAAATGCCAGGCAGGTTTACCACCTCATCTGTTCCTTACCCCACTAGCTTAAGGAGTTACAGACATCTGGCTGTCCAGAATTGACGACCCATGGATCTGCCGATGTATTTCACTGGTAGATAACGGCAACTCAAAAACCAGCTTTCAGCCATCAATTCCCAGAATGAACACCACTCCCCCCCCCTCCGGAGTGGCTCCTTATATCTAGGGTCAAATTTCCACAAAGTTTTCCCCTCCCTGGGCAAACTCTGGGTGAGTCCTGGACTAGGGGGTTAGAGAGGTCAGTGGAGATGAGCTGTACTTCCGCAGAAACTCCCCTGCAAGATTCTAGACAAAATGTCTGGACTAGTCATGTTGAGAACAATGGATACTAATCGTCCTCCCCCCTCACATGTATCCTGCAATCTGACCCTTACCCATAACCCACCTGGCTTCACTTTAAGCACAATGAATAACAACTTCACTGCCATATCAACAATGTACAATAAACAATATGCATATTTACAATGAGCTACAAAGTACCCTTATCCACATGTAATTAGACACTGCAGTTGCACTCTGTTGAGCTGGGGAACAAAAGCAAGGGCTATAAAAAGTACATGCCACAATCCACATATTGTGAGAAACGAGGGACAGGCTGGTTAAGGTGTTATGAAACTCGTTTCATCACATACGGTTATACATTTATGTAAATCTAAAGCCATGTACCTTCTAAAAGTACTAAAACCAATAAAGTATTCTGATGTTAGAAATGTAAGAACAGATGCTGTGTGGATTGCTGTGTGGACTATCTAGAGTAACTCACCTGATTCAACACCTAAAAGCAAAGCCAAGAATTCACGACAAAGATTAGCTGATGCTACAATGGACCAATCCCAGCAGCGCATCAGTTCAGCTAATAAGCAAGACAACGCGTTTGTTATCTTCTCTGAAGAAGTTGCAGTTCACAATGAACCAAGGGACTTGTAGTTCAAACATATTGGGATTAATATCCCTAAATCAGGATCTTTAATCATTGCGATATTATTGGAATTATAATTCACTAAACACACAATCAGAGAATTGCTTGTCGCTGACATAGGATATAAACTGTTTTGTAATAAGTGCAATCACTGTATGATATATTAAGTTTCCATTGGTAAATGTTATACTGATATATATGCCTGAGGGATTCATTTTACATTGAAAATGAACAGTACCGTGTAGAGGATTTGAGTCTACTTCACTATGATAGATATGTTTTAATTAACTGTTTTCATTATTCTTGTTGTGGATTAATGCATAAACTTATCTTTTTTTATCCAATGATATGTGGGAAACATATTATTTTTTAGCTCTGTGTGTTATGTCCCATTATGTTCTGTAAAGTGTATCTTTCTCTCTCATATGTGTGTATATATATATATATATATATATATATATATATATATATATATATAGGCAAATGTTCAGAGAATGATTACTGCGCTCCAATCAGGAGTGTATCTAACCAATTCACTGCCCAAGGAAGCAACCAAGATGTCTGCCTCCACACAATACATCATTCTGCTTTCATTCTTTATATTAATTTGAGGAGAAGTAGACAAATAGACAAGATGCTAAAAAAGATTAAGAAAGTCAAGGAGCATATAAGGGACTTTGTAACGGTAATTACAAAAATGCAAAGGTGCAAACCCACAGCACAAAAATTCCTTTTCTAGGGTGATAAGGAACAGGGGTGGAGCATTCCTTGCTAAGTAAAACTTAGGTGCACTGTGGTAGAAAAACAAGTTTTAATTTTGCAGGATAAGATTATTTAAATTAGATAAAGGGGTAGAGAGGGAGCACTTACGGTAAGTATCTGTGTGGCCACTAGAGTGCACTCTACATTGTATATATTTCCATAGAATACTATCTGTTTTGTTTGACTGTAACTAGTTTGTTTTCTGCATTGTAAATCTTCACTGTATTCAGATGTTCCCTGTTTCCAGATGTCCCATGTGCCACACTCCCCCTCCCTGCATCCAGACACCCCTTGTGCCATACTCCCCCTCTCTGCTACCACACTGATCCCTGCCACCAGTCACCCCATGATACCGTTGGCCCCCTCAACACATTTGTCTTCCCTTCTGCTAGACATCCCCTGTTACTATCCCTCACCTGCCACCATTCTACATACAAGACTCTTGGCTGTCTTCCTGCACCGTTTCATAGCTGCACAGGAGTGATGACAGAAGAGAGAGAGAGCAAAAGAAAGAGAAGAGATTACATTAGTTTTGATCTAGGTATGTGTATGTACAGTATATTTATTGTATATTATTGTTATTATGAATATATTATTGTTTTTATATTTTAGATTTAACAAACAGCCTTTTAGGCAGTGGTTGAAGTGGAAATTTAACAGTGGCAGTATTTTTTTGGTATTTAAACTTATTTAAATGAATTAAGTTTATCTATTTCTTTTGGTACTTGTTTATTATATGGATGTCACTTGAACTACTTTTTTTCAAGTCCCTCTGCCGGCCTCAAGACAATTAGTCATCACATCAGCTAGGCAGCAGATGATTTGAAAATACAAGTTCAAATGGAAGTGCTGACAACACCCCCTTCTAGTGGCTGGTCTCTCCTCTCTTGTGGCTGGACACACCCTTTTTTGGTGGCATGCACACACTATTTCATTGGCCCCTACCATTACATGCCCCAGTCCAACCCTAGCTACTACCAACAGTTGCAAAAGCACTTATGGAGCAGGTTGAGCTCAGAACAGTCTTTGCAAGATTGATTTTCCCCAGGTTGGTAACACCATTTTTACAGACATAGGGCCTGATGCTGATTTGGAGATACGCCCATCTGTGTAGCATAAAGTCTGAAGATTTGTACTGGGCTTATCCACGCAAAAAAGCTGCACACATATGCATGTATGCAGATTTGCTTGCATCTGACACTTGTGCCTGCTTGAGATTGCAGAGGCGGGATATATATCCTGTGAGTAGCCATATCAATTGTGGGTGTCTGAGGTCCTGTGCAAATAAACACTGTGACAAAAACACTGCAATAGTGTTTTTGAGCAGATATGTTTGTCCCATGTTTTAAAAACTTTAAAACTTGTTTGGTGGGGGAACGAGATTCCCAAAGTGTGTTCAGCTTTAGAGAAAAGCTAGTAAGGGTCCTGGGGTGTAATTGGAGAGAGAAGGGTGGGCTCCATTTACAAGGCCTATTCCGGGTCTTCTGTTCTGCCAGTCTGACAGTTGCACCTGAGCGAGGTGTATAATAGGATGTCAGTCTCAGTCTGACACGCTGCTCTGCCTGGAGGAAGGAACTGCAGAGTCTCTAAAAGAGAAAGCCTGATTGATTGTGAGTGACAATGTGCTGGAATTTCTTATGTTTTTGTTTAGTTTTGATAGTCGGGAATGACATTTGTTTAGTTAGTTATTTTGAAGTTTTCTTTATTTGTTTCTGCTTAATAAATCTGACTGAGGCCAGTTGTACCAAAACCTTGTACTTGTGTGACTTCTCTGGTGCTGAGCACTACCATCTACCCCAGGAGATGGCACCTGTTCCCCTAACCCAGTTACAACACTGATGATGATGACAGATTCTTCAAGTTGACTGATTGTGAATTCACCTCTGAAGCTTCTGTGGGCATATGATAAAATTAACTTTCTTGCTACTTTCATTCGTCGTGATAAGAAATATTTCATCTGCTGTATTATATATTTTTTTGATGTAAATCAAACCAAAATAGCAAATGTATTTTATGCCTTCAAAACAAATGTTCAAAAATGTTTCTTCTGCTTATGACCTGATTGTGTGTAAAAATACATCTTGCAAGGCGTACGCCTTATCATATATGCGTAAATACTATATTGTCACAAGCAGCTTTTTAAAGCTTAATTTTGCAGCCAATTCAGCATTAATACCATAGTATCTGTACATACATGAAGACACAGTTTACACATTATAATTAATATATTCATATTTGTGAAACACAAGTGGTGAATTTGAAGGAGTGCGGGTCCCGACGGACTTAATCTTTATTCCCACTAGCGTGGGAAAATCACCTAATACTATAAATAGACCTAATGCAATGAACTAAGCTCATTGTGTATCGGAGCTTCTACTGTGTAGAAGCTGTTTGCGGCGGTCCTGCACTTTTTTTATTATTCTTCAATCAAGCAAGAAGATTAGGGGATGTTACAAATATGGGGCCCCCTGGCTGAAGAACAGAAGACTGCAAGCAACAATGCCCCTCCCCCCCCCCCCCCTGGGCAGAAGAACAGAAGACATTACAAGCAGGACTTTTGAAATTACAAATTACAAATTTATTTTGGACAAGCATGGACTATTTTGGACTTTGGTGACAGTCATTTTTGGATTGAAAGCTGCTGACAACAGAAGAAAACTTCATTGGTGAGTATATTGGGGATTTATTATTTTTAATAAAAATATGTGGTGTAAATGAGGGTGTTTACTGTATTTATTGTGGGTTTATTATTTTTAATAAATGTTAGTGGTTGTAATGAGGGTGTTGTTATTTTGTTAACATTTTGGTTTGTAGAACTACAGGTTCCACCCAGCTGTGGGTGTCAGGGCATGTTGTCACTTGTGGTTCTCCAAGTGCCAACATGCCCTGGCTGCCGTGGGTATGCTGGTGCTTGTAGTTATACAAGTAGCAGCATGCCCACACTATTTAGGGCAACCTGGCTGGCTAGGACTTGTAGTTCCACAAAACAAAATGGTGTCTGTTTGTTTTTTAAACACTCATATCCCCCCTATTATCCTACACCCACCGCCCAGGGGTATAGGAAGTGCCCTAGTGCTATCAGCACTGGGCTGGGTGTCCCTAGGGGAAGGGCAGCTCATTTTTTTTCGGCGAGCCCCACTAATAAAGCCCAGCGCTGAACAGCTTGGGGTTGGTTAGTCATTATGGCAGGGTGACCCCTGCCGCATGTCCCCCTGCTATAGTGCCACCAACCCTGTTTGACATGGTTCAAATAGAGTTTGAGAAAGTCTTCTACTCAATACAAATTATTCGCAGAAAAGAAAAGATGTCCAATTCTGAAGATACAGCTTGTGAGTTCCA
Organism: Mixophyes fleayi; assembly: GCF_038048845.1. Lineage (NCBI taxonomy): Eukaryota > Metazoa > Chordata > Amphibia > Anura > Limnodynastidae > Mixophyes > Mixophyes fleayi. Next base: position 15,852,526 of record NC_134411.1, on the reverse strand, counting down.
ACCATGTAGTTTGCACCTCTTTATATTGGTCCATTCAAAATCTTACAGATTAATCCAGTGGCTGCTAAATTGAATTTTCCTGCATCTTTACATTTTCCTAATGTGTTTCATGTGTCTCTCCTAATGCCTCTAGTCGACCAATTCTTGGAATCACATAAGCAAGGTACATTATTTTACAACCCCGTGATGTACAGCCTTCAATTGCTGTATGGCCTCATCATTATACCACCATGCTAAGACACCATAATCTCTGTATGTAAGAAGGGAACATGGTGGTGCATCTCAAATGGATGTGTTTTTGAGAAGCTCCTATACCATGGTTCTATATTGTTAGCCATTCAGCTGAATTCTACAGCAAAGAACTTTGGTAACTGGGCAGAGGCAACCAACAAAATCATTCTGCACCAAGTGGTGCTAATAATGCCTATAGGACACTTTTTTTTATCCTGAGGAGTCAGCCCTTGATAGAGTATAAATAACCACCCAAACACAAAGGGTACCAAAATCTCAATACGAGAAGGTCAGACCTTCTCAGAAAAAGAGATTGATCCTCCGTAAAAACTGAAACAGTCCTATAATCTATCAACATTATCTGCGGGATTTCAGATGATTTTTAAGGCTCAGCAGGTTGGAGGCAGACAACCACGAGACATGGAGCGGCCTCTCCCTTCCCTGCTATTAAATCCAGACCAGACATGGTTGCCCAAAAAAATTTCATACAAAACTCACCTGTAAAATTCTACTCCTGTAAGAGATTGGAACAGAGACATAAGAGAGATGCAAATACTTGGCTGGGAATACAAGCATATTCAAAGAACAGGATGTACAGCATCTGCGCTCCCAGAGATGCATCTGGATTAAGGCAGCAATGCACTAGCAGAATCTTACCGTCTCAAGAGACTGGAGAGAAGGTGGGTGGACAGGTGCAGCATTCTAGCAAGAAGCCAGATGAGAAACCATTTTAAAAAAAAAGCATGAGGGTGGTTGCTATTAACACTATTAACCCTAGCGTTGCCAACAGGGCCGCAATCAGGGGGGTACAGGGGGTACTGTTGTACCGGGCCCGGGCTCACCAGGGGGCCCGGCGGCGGCGCAACACATTCTTACCAGGGGGCCCGCTGTCTTCCAGTCTCCGCTGGTCTGCACTGCCGTCTGTTGCTGTCTTCAGCCTGGCTGTCAGCGTGACAGCCAGGCAGCAGAATGCGATCGCAGGGGTGGAGGAATCATTGTGATCTGCCTGTGACAGCCAAGCAGCTGCCAATCATGATCGCAGGGGAATCATTGCTCCGCCCCTGCGATCATGTGATGTTTCCTTCACACTGATCCCGCTGCCGCAGAAGAAGAGAAAGCAGCTGCAACATCTCTGTAACTGTAAGTATATTTTACATGTTTTTTTCCAGGTTTTTCTGTTTGGGGGAGGGGGTGCTCATCGGGGGAGGGGCGTTCATCGGGGGGGGGCGGCCCGGCACGCGTCATTTGTACCGGGCCCCAAGATATCTGATGGCGGCCCTGGTTGCCAAGGTAAATAAGGTTGTAGTAACAACCTTTAGTAATAACAAGGTTAAATAAGTGTTGAACATTGTAGAGCCACGGGGTCCTCGCGTTGCCCCCTTAATGCCGGCAATGTGACTATTGCTGTTTTAAGTTCCGACAGTCACACTGCTGGAATTTTCTCCTGCCGGCGTTTATACCAGGGAGGTTGGAAATGTTGGCTGTCACTTTATCAGGGAGTCTGTATTTCCTACATGTCGCTATTGTAGTGATCGGCATTTTAGTGTCACTAACTGTTGTCGGCTTTGTGGTCATCGGAATGATGACGACCAGCGGTTTAGGGGAACCGTAAATTGCAAAACAAGAAACTCTTCCTCCCCATCAGGAGATTAATTCATTTGCACTGGGAGCAGTCATATTGCTTCAATTTTGTTTTTTCTTCTATGGATTACACTGGATCAAGAAATGAAGATGGTAGATAAGTATATTGTACACTACTATACAAAAAAACAGGGATATTATTTATTATTATAATAAAAAGGCGACAATATTTATTACTAAAGGGGGCACCATTTTATTCTTAATCACTAAAGGGGGCATAATTTATTATATAGTAATAACGGGGGCACAAATCATAAAATCATATACTATACACATATTTTTTTCCCCTGGTACTCACCGGTCAGGGGAACCAGGAGGGTATTGCTACTTAACATTGGGTAGGGAATACCCCTAGAAGACCCCAACCAATGCTAATTAGCATGGCCAATAACTGAAGGGGAGAGAGGTTTTTTTTAACAGATTTTTGTTTCACATTCTGACAGGTAACAAAGCTCAAACCACCTGCAGTCTCTTTTCTCTTTTTTTTTGCTTTTCTCTGGTGGGTTTTCAAGCAGTTTATGAACATGCAACTTAATAAATCTCCCAATTTGTATCTTTTACATCATTTTAAATCAGGCTGGTGACATGTAATGTGGCGCTTTGTAAAACTTTTTTGGTTTCTGGTGCTTTTCCAGCACTTTGGGATTAAGTTAATTGTGTGGTTTCCAAGCCAACAAAAATTGCCCAAAAAACAGTGTTTAAACAAAACCACTCTTTAGTAAATCTACCCCTTAGAGTCCAATACAAAATGCTTCACTGAGTTAGAACAAAGAACTAGTGATAGAGATGATTCTGTTTATAAACATACAGAACTTAAATAACATTCAAAGCACAACCACATCTTCTATGCCAGAAAAGATTGATGATTTAGAGAATAGGCACAGACATGATAGCCTTAGGGCTAGATTTACTATACTGCGGGTTTGGAAAAGTGGAGATGTTGCCTATAGCAGCCAATCAGATCCTAGCTTTCTTTTATTTATTGCATTCTACAAAATGACAGCTATAATCGGATTGGTTGCTATAGGCAACATCTTCACTTTTTCAAACCCGCAGTTTAATAAATATATATATAGATTCACTGGGGGTTCCTGAAGATGTAAAAGGTTCCGATTTAGTGGATTTTCTGATTGTCAATTTAGATAATATTTTTGTCCCAACCACAAATTGAACAGTCCAAATAGAGGGAGCACCTAGAATGGGCCCAGAAAGTAAGTCTAAATGCAATGTCCAAGACTTGGAATAGTAACATTTTTAATTTCAGGGACATCAGCTTATAGAAAGGTCTGTTCACTTACCTGTAGAAATGAGAAGATCCTGATTTTTCAAGATTTCTCTAACATCGCTACTCAGAAGAGGAGAGAGTTTTCTCCAATTTGCAGGTTATTATTTGAAAATAATATTAAATTTGCACTGCTCTACCCCACAAAATTACATCTTGCCATAAATGGTGCAAAGGTCACATTTAATAATCCTATATTGAGAGCCCCCAAATTCGTAATTTCTTTGCAAAAAGACCACTTCTGATTCCCCAAATCCCACATGAGGTCTACATTATATAACATTTCATACGCTGTGGTCCTACAATTAAGTAGTTATTGCTAAATAAGATTGATTGATGATGTTGAACACATATGTTCATCATAGTTTAATATGTTTTGTGTCAACTATTTGTTATTTTTATTGCGATAAAGCTTTATGCAGGTTCATTCCAACAATCAGAGCTGGATGAAGGTGGGGCCATTGGGGGCACGTGCCCCGGGCCCCCCCCCTCACTCTGGGGGCCACCCGTAGCCTAAGTCCCGCTGCCTGAGACAGTTATTAGTCTCAAACATTTTTAAAAGCGTGATGTCAGTCTTTCTGCACAGACTCCTCGGAACGCTCAGTCATAAATGCATGAGACTAATAATTGTAAGTTGGGCCATCACATTTGTCTCACCTGATAAAGCAGGATGGATTAAACACTGACGACTATAACATTGTCAAAAATGACGTGGTGCCAACCTTAACCAACCTATGTCAATCAATTCATAAACACAAGATTGCTTGTTCATAAATTATTTTAACTTTTAGGGGCATATTCAATTGTGCCATTCCCCCGCCGCGTAAAAACTACTACCGTTATTACGGCTCAGGGAGCTGCGAGCTGAAATCCAGCGAGAAAATTACCGTAGTAACGATTTTCCCGCGCACTATTACCGTAATAACGGTAATAGTGCGAGGACCGCATGATTTTCGGCGTTCCCGCTGACAACTGAATACCCCCTTAGAATCTAAAAAGTATCTTGAGTTGGTGATTTTGTACAGACCAGTTTCATTATTAAATCAAGATTTCAACTATTAGAGAAAATAATAACCAATTGATTACAAGTGCTTAAGTCCCAACTAATTAGACACATTAGGACATCATGTGGTTAAGGTACAAAGCTTTGCAAAGTACATTGTCCATGCCCATATAGTTACATTACTTCTTTCACAGCACCGATAACAGCGTTGCGGTTATCGGTGACGTCATGAGCTGGCTTCTTCGCTGATGGCGATGACTTCCCCTCGGTTTACACAGCAGTCTGGGTGGGGAAGGAGCCCTTTGATCTGAACACGTCGTGGTAAGTATTGTCAGAATAATGACTATCATTATTTCATACCCAACTCGCAGCCAAATACCAATACACCTGGCCGTATGGTGGAGATACTGGCAATTGACCATTGTGTCGTTTGCTGGAAAAGAGCTTACAGAGATGGGTGCTACAAGCGGATCCACAGTCTTATGAGGAACTCGCTATGGCGATAGACCATTATTCAGCACTATTCAGCACTATGACAACACATGTCTAAGGCTCCAGAGGCGAAAACAAAGCTATTGCTCAAGCCAAAGTGGACACCGCGGCTGGCGGAGCCAGTAAGAAAAGTTTCTCCACCTGTCTGTTTTGAATGTAATGAACCCGGGCACTTCAGTGCTGAATGTCCAAAGCAACAGGAACCAATGGACTGTACTATGGCTCAGCGGAGGTCAGCCTTTCCTAATTGCTGCGCTATGTCTCCCTCCATGGGGAGTCCTTCATCATTCCAAGTGACTATCCTGGTGAATCGTCGTGCTGCTCTGGCCCTGGTGGATTCGGGAAGCGAGTTGAGATTAGTCTCCAGCACATGGCAAAAAAGTCCTAATCACTAAGGGGATAAAATATGCAATTTTGAAATAGAATCCATACAAGTTGTCACCCAATTCCCCCCACCAGCTATTTATTTTAAAATGTCCTGACAAAGTCACTTCATGTTGTACAGCGTACCTGCAACATTTCTGACAAAGTAGAAAACATTTGATTTTGTTGTCATTGTTCTTTAGGCTCCATTATATAAAACAACTTGCAATGTAACTATTGCTTTATTTTAGATCTCCGAAATTCCTATTCATTGTTACTGTCCTTTTAAGAACCTGCAGGTGGGCTATGAACCATAAATAACAATGTAATGTAATAAAAGCTTCAGATTTCAAAAAGGCCGGGGGCGATTTGAGAATGACATTCAGATCCTGCTTTAGCCCAAAGTAGGAACTGCACAAGCTCTGCAGCTGACGTCTTTAGGTTAAGTAACATGTTCAGATAATGCTCCGTGCACACTATGTTACGCTGTGTGTTTATACATCCAGCGTACAATGTCTCACAATCCCTCAGGCTGTATAGGTTTTAATGCGCACCACCATAAAAGGCAGATAGAACAGAACAGTGACATCTGAAAGAGATGTGTTATTGTTAGGATGCTATAGAAACTAATCTTTATATAAAGGAGTTATTACAGGAAAATAAAAGCACTTATCCCTTGAAACAACTTCATTGCATAATTTGTGACAACAGTTTCATATTAACAGCCCTGCTGGGGCCGTTAGAGGATTGTCTTGTAATGAAATCCTGCTGCAATAAAACAGAGCCAATTAAAATATATATATATTTTTTTTAAATATACGATAATTGACTTCAGCACGTTTTACGACAAGTTGGATAGTTTTCATTGTTTGACTTATTGTCTTGCATTTACTTTAGTTGGCGGCTACAACTTTTAACAGAACAAGGCTAATAGGTAACACTGGGGCAAGACATGCACTTGGAGGGACAGAGTTAAAACAACAATGATATAAGATTAGGCTGAAGATGATTACAGCTGAGTCTCAGGATGAGATGCGTCATAGTAGACATCATTTGGGGTGCAGTTGCATAAGCAAGGTGACTTCTGATTGGATGCAACTTTGTCTATTGAGAAAGTCGTTTGGGATGGGGATTTGGCAGAACGTGTAAGATGGCATCCTAATAACCTGTTATTAATGGGCAGCATGGTGGCTAAGTGGTTAGCACTTGTCTCACAGCACTGGGGTCATGAGTTAAATTCCCAACCATGGCCTTATCTGTGTGGAGGTTGTATGCTCTCCCCGTGTTTGTGTGGGTTACCTCTGGGTGCTCTGGTTTCCTCCCACACTCCAAAAAAACAAAATGGTAGGTAAATTGGCTGCTATCAAATTGACCCTAGTCTACACTCTGTGTGTGTGTGTGTGTGTGTGTTAGGGAACTTAGACTGTAAGCTCCAATGGAACAGGGACTGATGTGAGTGAGTTCTCTGTACAGCGCTGTGGAATTAGTGGCGCTATATAAATAAATGGTGATGATGATTATGATGATTAATGGCCACCATTGCATTTCACGTGTAAAGTGTAAGACGCGGACAAGTGAATCTTATGGTCAGGAAGATTATGACAGTGGAGGGTGCATGGTTTTATACATAGTTGTGGGCAAGGTTGACTAGGGGTCATGTGCGATTGGTTAGGGTCACGTGGAGGCTGAGCATTTTCTGAGCCATAATTCATTGTGGTTGACCCATGTTGTCTTTTCTTTTTTCATTTGTTCAGCTTGTCAACTGCAGAAATACATTCATAACACACATAATACCACTTTTCATCAATACTCTGGGGGAGGATTAGAACACCCCAAATCTGCCCATCCCAACCTAACCCACACACATTTTCCAGAAACCATGGGCCTGATTCATTAAGGATCTTAACTTGGGAAACTTCTTATTTCAGTGTCCTGGACAAAACCATGTTACAATGCAAGGGGTGCAAATTAGTATTCTGTTTTGCACATAAGTTAAATACTGACTGTTTTTTCATGTAGCACACAAATATCAACTTTAAATTTCAGTGTACAAATAAGCTATCAAGTATTTGTGTGCTACATGAAAAAACAGTCAGTATTTAACTTATGTGCAAAACAGAACACTAATTTGCACCCCTTGCATTGTAACATGGTTTTATCTAGGAGACTGAAATAAGAAGTTTCTCAAGTTAAGATCCTTAATGAATCAGACCCCATGTCCCTAATTCAGAAGTTCTGTCCTCTTTGCCACCATAACTGGGACTATTGCTGCATGTGCAGAAGTCAGAGTCTGATTGTTTGGTATGAGTTACAGGACATTCATTTAACAGTTATTATATAGCAAGTACATTTTACGCAACTCTTTACTTAGAATACTGCCCTGCCCTAGTTTGGTTTGCAATCTATATTCTCTGAAGGTTCATTTTGTCAGAAGCCAATTTACTTACCAGTATGTCTTTGGAATGTGGGAGGAATCTTGAGCACCCTGAGGAAACTCACGTATAGGGAAAATATACAAATGCCACACAGATGGGGAACAGGATGGAATCAAACCCATGACCCCTACACTATGAGTCAGCAATGATAATCACTGTGCCACTGTGCTATTCATGTGTGTACACTGCTTTTAAATAAGCTTCAGTATTGCACTATGAGGTATATTTATGAAACTGGGGGTTTGAAAAAGTAGAGATGTTGTCTATAGCAACCAATCAGATTCTAGTTATCATTTTGTAGAATGTACTAAATAAATGACAGCTAGAATCTGAATTGAATCTCCAACTTTTCAAACCCGCAGTTTAGTAAATATACCCCTATGTCTTTTTAATCAGTCTCTTTTGTTCCGTTATTCGACAGGTGAATGGAGGAGTGATCAATGATAAAGGTCAGATAAAGATCACAGATATCTATTGAGAAACAGTAGTCCACTGCACACAAGCCCTTACTTGCCTACTCTCCCGGAATTCCCGGGAGGCTCCCGAATTTCGGGGAGTCCTCACGAACTCATGGAAGAGTAGGCAAAGTTCCGACACCACATTTGCAGAAATTCACTGCATTGAATGGAGGAGGTGGGGCTTAATTGTGTAATTAGGCTCCACCCCCTCCATTCAATGCCGTGAATTTCGACGGGGCCATGGTGACGCGACAATGTCACCACGCCCCCTCCTACCCCATGTCACATATGACTTCTCCCCCGAATCTCCCGGGGGAGGAATCTTAAAATCTTAAAAGTTGGCATGTATGCACAAGCCCTTTACCAAATCACGGGCAAGGAAAAATATGGTCTACTTTCTCACACCCTGCTCTATAACTTGCTTTGGTAAATCAACAGTATGTACCGCACAGGAGTCTGTCTATGGAGATCAGGGCGATCAGTGATCTTAATATGAGCGTCCATTTCACCTCATTCATTCGAAAAACAGAACAGAGGACAGATGACCTCAGGATTTTAATCAAGTAGAAAGTAATAGAAACATTACCTCCCTCAAACCTTCTCACCCACCGGAAGGGGAACAACAAGTTACAGATGTAGTATATTTATCTACAGGAAAAGAACAGTAATTAGTCATCTGGGCAGTGCTGCGACTCTCCACAACCCCCCACCCTACGTCAGTGGTTTCACAGCTATAAAATAGTAAGTTGTATTGGGGTAAACCATGGTGGGGGTAGTGGTGTAGGCAGCACAGATGAGTAGGGATGCTACTTGATAATCCTTTTACTAGGCAAACTGTTTTGGGGAGGGGAGAAAGTTTCGAAAAGTCTCTATTCCTATTTCTCTGGTCCAGTTGCTGAAAAGTTCTGTATAAGTAGATCTGTATGAAATTTAAAGTGAAGTGTCATAATACTGCTAAGTGGACCATTTACAAATACAAGGGTGCAGACAATACAAGCTGGAACGTGTGCGTTATTTGCCAGCCATTGCAGAGGTCTTGAAACATGCTCCAATTTTACCACAATTTCGGCATAGCGGTAATTCAGTACTTTCAGTGGGACACCATTTACTCATTGAGTGCCTGATTCATTAAGGGACACATACACCCAAAATCACCAAATAACTCCTAAATCAGGCTTTGAATGAGAATTATCTTTACAGAAACCAATAGAATTGTAAATATAAAATTAATAAATATGACTCTTGATGTAAAGGCAGCCCCAATGACTCCTTATTATTTGATACTGAGAATAAGCACTAAATTCAAAGGACAAATTAATTAGAAGAGAAGTCCAAGGGGTTTATTTATTAAACTGCGGGTTTGAAAAAGTGGAGATGTTGCCTATAGCAACCAATCAGATTCTAGCTATCATTTATTTAGTACATTCTGCAAAATGACAGCTAGAATCTGATTGGTTGCTATAGGCAACATCTCCACTTTTTCAAACCCGCAGTTTAGTAAATATACCCCCAAGTGTGCATTTTCAGAAGCTCACAATATTCCTAATGACAAAATTGGGACAAATCAGAACACACACTGATTCAGCCAGACCACTCCCCATCCACCCATTCAACACACATTTCCAATGAGGCCGCGCCACCTCTCTGCCTCTGAAAATGGGAACTGTTGAGTGAGATGATTTAGGCTAGGATTTGCCACGTCAGTTTTATTTTTATAATACAAAATACCACTGAGTGCAATGAACATGCAAATGGATCAGAACAAAGAGTAAATCTATAGCTCGCTGGGGCATGACTGAAGAATGCCAAACATGCAAACCCAGAAATAATCGTGTTAATCAAAACACTGCACCATTCTTTTGTACATGGCCATTAACATGTCTTAAAAAAGCAACTTGATTTAACATGTGACATATAATATTATACAATATAATAATTTAGTGGCTCAATCATTGTCTAAAAAGTATATATAAAGCATAGTAATCCTGAAATGCTTAACATTCATTTGTGAATTTGTCTGTCTCTACATTTACATGAAGCAAAGAACTACTGTATTATATTGTCAGTTGATTCTCCATGAACCTTTTGCTAATATTGTATATTAGATACCATCTGAGTTTGTAGCTATAAGAATAAGTAGTATATACTGGTGTTTTATTTATAGATTTCAGATAAGACACTTTTGCCCACAGCTGCATTTTTATGGATGATTTATATTGAACAAAGGAGCTTCGTTCTATATGTTTTATTCCTAACAACACATTTGGAATTATTGAATTAATACTGAAGACATGAGTAATAATTACTGAACACATTAGTAATCCAAACATTGTTACTCGATTTGCTGATAACATAGCATAATATTTAAAGAAAGTTATACAAAAAAGATTTTTGGGTCACTCAGATTATGAAAAGCTTGGTTAAGCCATCATGATCAGATTGCTCACCAGCAGTTCATAATAAAAATAACAAACAGCTGCATTTTTTGCTAACGTTATTTTTGATGAATTTGGATATTAAAGTTGGAAGTGTTGAATGTTAGATGTGCTTTTCTACTTTGATGTTCTAAAAATGTTTATTTTGAGTTATAATCGTTACTTTTAAAAAAAAAATGTAGATTTACATAATAATAAACTTATTATCATCATCACCATTTATTTATATAGCGCCACTGATTCCGCAGCGCTGTACAGAGAACTCATTCACATCAGTCCCTGCCCCATTGGAGCTAACTGTCTAAATTCCCTAACACACACACAGAGAGAGAGACACTAGGGTCAATTTTGAAAGTAGCCAATTAACCTACCAGTAAGTTTTTGGAGTGTGGGAGGAAGCCGGAGCACCCGGAGGAAACCCACGCAAACACGGGTAGAACATACAAACTCCTCACAGATAAGGCCATGGTTGGGAATTGAACCCATGACCTCATTGCTGTGAGGTAGGAATGCTAACCACTTAACCACCGTGCTGCCCCATTATCCTTATAACCCATACTTACTGACTTTCTTCAGCTCTCTTCCGGGAGCCAGCCAGTGGAGGTGGGCGTGAGGGGGCGGGGCAGCCAAAATCGCGTCATTTCGGCCCCCCGCTGCAAATGACGCGTTTGCGTCATGACGTCGCAGGGGCGGGGCCGAAATGCCGCGATTCACTGGGAATCGCGGCGTTTGGGATCTAATTCTGCCCACTTCACTAGGAAGTGGGGCACTTCCTAGTGAAGTGGGCAGAATTCAGGAGATTGCCACAGTCGCCCGGGAGTCCAGGAGACTCTCGCAAAATGCGGGAGTCTCCCGGACATTCCGGGAGAGTTGGCAAGTATGTTATAACCTGTATTAAGGACCTCATTGAGAGATTTTGTGTTTCAAATGTGTATATGTTCTGTCCTATGCATCTCTATATAGATTCAACTCATTTTCCAAGTTTTGATTAGGGAAGTACAGATCCCTAGCGACTGACAGCCTTGCGCTGAAAGGTTTTGTTTTATATTGATTATTTCAACTCAAAAACAGCAGTATTTCTGCATCAGGTATAAAAAATGAGTATAGTTGTTTCCCACGATAGTGTAGCAATGTGACAGTGTTAGTAGCAAATTTGAAATGTGCTTTACCCTATTCATTCACAATATAAATTATTTATTATCATTTATTGATATAACAGCAATTATAATACACAGTGAAGGTCAGTGAATATGTAGTCAATCGCATCAGTCCCTGCCCCACTGGAGCTTACAATCTAAATTCCCTACCGCGCACACACCAACACGGCAAGGGCAAATTAACCTACCAGTATGTTATTGGACTCTGGGACGAAACCCATGCAAATATGTATCTGGAGATGCATCCAAATCTCCTTAGGTACCAACTTCATGGAGAGTGCTACAGTTACGTATACACTCCCTTACTATACCCATTACACTTATACAACCCAGTTTCACCCGTCCAGTTCTAAAAATCTAGGTACAGGTGCATTTTGGAACCGTTCTGCATGTGAACGTAAATGTATAAATTTACACAACAAAAATTGAAATGCACCAAACTGTGAAAGAGCCTCTAAGGGGTAAATGTATCAAGCTGCGGGTTTGAAAAAGTGGAGATGTTGCCTATAGCAACCAATCAGATTCTAGCTGTCATTTTGTAGAATGTACTAAAGAAATGATCATTAGAATCTGATTGGTTGCTATAGGCAACATCTCCACTTTTTCAAACCCGCAGCTTGATAAATTTACCCCTAAGAGTGTAGCTCTGTTAGAATGACCCCATGTGACAGCATTAGATCAGATATTTCATAATAATTTAACATTTACATAGCAAAATAATTTCCTATAGTGGCAAATATCTCAAATCAGTTTTTAGGTCTGACCGTCCCTTCAATTGCAGTGTGTATTTCTGTTTCCATAGGTGAAAAAACTTTGTGCATGGATTTGTTTAGATTGTCCTGCCTGGCACAAGTGTAAATGGAAAGACAATTGGTGAATATTTATGGCACGGACGCAGAAGGACTAAATTATGACTCTTTCAAAACATGAGACTGTATAAGGGATGCACCCACAAGAATAGACTTATGTAAATCAATATATCTAAACATACATTGAGAAATCTATGAAGTCTCTCTGTGGTTTCTTCTTACTTTCCACTAGATGGCGCACTATAAAGTTCTTCTGAACCCTGCTTATTCCTATTTGAATGTTGCTTCTTGTGTGTTTGGGAATTTAACCTTATAAGGATCCCTGCAGCCTTCTCCCAGCTTGGTCGGATTCTTCTCATGTGAAAGCACAGCCTAGTCCCAGCAGTGCAGCCTTTTAAGGCATATAGTGGCTGGCTGTTTATTGTTCCTTAGGTGGCTGCCAGAGAAAGGAAGCGTTGGGGGAAGCAGACTCTTCTTTTGCCTGGAGGGGGGTGCAAGTAGAGCCATCTCTAGCAAATTGTTGCTAAATGTCCCAAGGAAAAGTCAGACTACCTCCTGCACCCCCACCCTGTATTTCTGTCTCACACACTGAACTTTATAGTTTTCAGAGCCAAATCAACGTCTCTTTCTGTCACAAATCCAAAGGAAGCCTACTCAGATCAAGCTCTCAGAAAGTTTTTCCACTAATTGTTAATTGTTAAGTGAACATGGCAGAAAAGCTGACAGGTACACACCCCTCTGCACGGATGAAGCTGAGGAAAGCAATAGAACTTAATAAGCAAAAACTGTGACCTGTATCCCTAGCAAGAGTGACTGTTTCCCTTTCATTGACCCTTTTACAAACATCCTTTTACAGATTAAAGCAACATGTGGCTCTCTGTTTGCTACAACTCCTATCACATTCTGCTCCATCTCCTATCAGATTTTGCTACAACTCCTATCATGTTCTGCTACAAGTCCTGTCATTATCTGCTACAACTCCTATCATCTTCTGCTACAACTCCATCATGTACTTCTACAACTCCATCATGTACCTCTACTACTCCTATCATCTTCTGCTCCAACTCCTGTTGTGCTCCTACAACTCCTATCATGTGCTGCTACAACTGCTATCATGTTCTACTACAACTAATGTCATGTACTTCTACAACTGCTATGTTCTACTACAACTATATATAATAATATTCTACTACAACTACTGTCATGTACTTCAAAAACTACCATCATGTACTTCTACAACTACTGTCATGTACTACTACAACTGCTATCATGTTCTACTACAACTATATATAATAATATTCTACTACAACTACTGTCATGTACTTCAAAAACTACCATCATGTACTTCTACAACTACTATCATGTACTACTACAAACACTGTCATGTACTACTATAACTACTATCATGTACTACTACAACTACTGTCATGTACTACTATAACTACTATCATGTACTACTACAACTCATGTCATGTTCTACTACAACGTCTGTCATGTTCTAACAACAAAAGGTCATATCTGGTAAATATCTGGAGCCATCAGTTTTCACAACTCATCTTAGTATGGCATGGCTATAAATGTAAGTTTTAGCCAACTGGGAAAAGTATTTTGGATACCCCTTCTGACAGATGAATTTTCCTCTTTTAGAAAACACCCTCTTGAATAGATATCTTCATCCTTCAAGATTTGTGAGCATGAAAAACAAAAAATTCAACAAGATTCCAGGGCTGACATTTTATTTTCTCAGTATTTTCTAAGTTTGGATACGCTAAGCTTAGATGTACACACCCATGTGTTGCAAATGGCTCATTTGGGAAGTTATGTAGCTAATAAGAATAATATTAATATTAACTTATTATAAATAGATCCTCCAACTTGACCCATTTCATATCATGCAAATTGTTCTCCGCCCAAACAGCTTGTTATTGCAGCGCTGAATTAATTGATGTGATGTAATTGATTATTTCAGCACAGGTAAATGCAATAGTAAATTAGGTAGCAAGATCAGGAGCTGCATTTTTTCTGCTAGTTGTTGGGTCTGTAATAATAATAATAATAACAACAAAATACATGTGATCTTACGATTCATATATAGTACTAAATTGTTACAGTTGTTTAGATGTTTGTAGGACATTTAAACAAACTATCAACATACCCTGTCACATGACCCCTCCCACTGGGCTCTGAATATTGTGCTCTCAAACTTCCCACTTACCGTATTTCCCCATGTATAAGACGCACCTTTTTCCCCAAAATTTTGGGTCTAAAACCTGGGTGCGTCTTATACAGGGGTAGCGGGGATGCAGGGAAGGGGGCAGCGTTACAGTGACAGCGGGGGGGATCCAGGAGGAGGGGGACAGGCACAGTGGCAGCGGGGATCACGGAGGAGGGGGACAGGCACAGTGGCAGCGGGGATCACAGAGGAGGGGGACAGGCACAGTGGCAGCGGGGATCACAGAGGAGGGGGACAGGCACAGTAGCAGCGGGGATCCAAGGGAGGGGGGGGACAGAGGCACAGTGGCAGCGGGGATCATGGAGGAGGGGGACAGGCACAGTGGCAGCGGGGATCACAGAGGAGGGGGACAGAGGCACAGTGGCAGCGGGGATCACAGAGGAGGGGGACAGGCACAGTGGCAGCGGGGATCACAGAGGAGGGGGACAGAGGCACAGTGGCAGCGGGGATCACAGAGGAGGGGGACAGAGGCACAGTAGCAGCGGGAATCACAGAGGAGGGGGACAGAGGTACAGTGGCAGCGGGGATCATGGAGGAGGGGGACAGAGGTACAGTGGCAGCGGGGATCACAGAGGAGGGGGACAGAGGCACAGTGGCAGCGGGGATCACAGAGGAGGGGGACAGAGGCACATTGGCAGCGGGGATCACAGAGGAGGGGGACAGAGGCACAGTGGCAGCGGGGATCACAGAGGAGGGGGACAGGCACAGTGGCAGCGGGGATCACAGAGGAGGGGGACAGAGGTACAGTGGCAGCGGGGATCACAGAGGAGGGGGACAGAGGTACAGTGGCAGCGGGGATCATGGAGGAGGGGGACAGAGGTACAGTGGCAGCCGGGATCACAGAGGAGGGGGACAGAGGCACAGTGGCAGCGGGGATCACAGAGGAGGGGGACAGAGGCACAGTGGCAGCGGGGATCACAGAGGAGGGGGACAGAGGCACAGTGGCAGCGGGGATCACAGAGGAGGGGGACAGGCACAGTAGCAGCGGGAATCACAGAGGAGGGGGACAGAGGTACAGTGGTAGTGGGGATCACAGAGGAGGGGGACAGAGGCACAGTGGCAGGGGGGATCACAGAGGAGGGGGACAGGCACAGTAGCAGCAGGAATCACAGAGGAGGGGGACAGAGGTACAGTGGCAGCGGGGATCATGGAGGAGAGGGACAGGCACAGTGGCAGCGGGGATCACGGAGGAGGGGGACAGAGGCACAGTGGCAGCGGGGATCACAGAGGAGGGGGACAGAGGCACAGTCAGTGGCAGCGGGGGGGATGGTGGTTTGCAGGGAGAGTGTGCGTTTTGGGGCCAAAATTAAGGTGCGTCTTATACATGGGAGCGCCTTATACATGGGGAAATACGGGTAATTTACTCTGCAGTTTCCTGGGCTGACTTAATGGATCATGATGCTTTTTTTTTTTAAGATCTTAATGAATTAATTCAGCACAGGTGACGGCAACGGTAAATTAAGTGGGGAGTTCAGGAGCATTTAGGAAGATGTGCAGCACAGTGAGTTTATCAGTAAGAAACAAATGGTTTTTCACATAATATCCTGCATCACTTATGTCTTTCCACGTCGTCACTTCTTGTTCCACTTCTAGAAAAGGAAGGAGACGGCAAAACAATGTTCCACTGTTCAAAGTTATTTGGGATTAGAGAACCGATGACGTCTTAAATCTAAACAGACTAAAACCGACCTCTCATATCAGCATTTATAATTGGTGAGTGCAGGTCTCTCCCTTTATATATGGTGAACCTATACGTTATAATGCAGTACTCAGGAACCCTAACAGTGCAGGTGTTCACTACCATGGAGCACAGGTGTATTCATTACTGTCTGAACCACAGGTGGTACCTATTACTTCACTTGACACCTGGAAAACTGCACTGCCAGTCAGTAATGACTTCACCTCTGCTCCAGCAAGGAGATATGGAAAACATGCACTGTTAGGGAGGTCTAAGGACTGGGTTTAGGAAACACTGTACTTATAAGGTACAGTATAAAGTGAGGTGGGTCTATCACAGTGTTTCCCAAACCCTGTCCTCGGAGTCCCCTAACAGTGCAGGTTTTCCAGGTGACAAAGTAATTACCACCACCTGTGGTTCTGCTACAATGTATCAGTCAGTAATAACTACACCTGTGCTAAAGCAAGGAGATATGGAAAACATGCACTGTTAGGGGGGCCTGAGGACTGGGTTTGGGAAACACTGTTATAAGGTACAGTATTAAGTGAGGTGGGTCTATCACAGTGTTTCCCAAACCCTGTCCTCGGAGTCCCCTAACTGTGCAGGTTTTCCAGGTGACAAAGTAATTACAACCACCTGTGGATCTGCTACAATGTGTCAGTCAGTAATGACTACACCTGTGCTAAAGCAAGGAGATATGGAAAACATGCACTGTTAGGGGGCCCTGAGCACTGGGTTTGGGAAACACTGATATAATAGACAGTATAACTTCAGGTGGGTCTATCATGAGGCAAAATGACTCACTGGGGCGTTTGTTTAATAAGCAGATGCATCATATTATTAAATAGACCCAAATGTAGGTAGCAGGATTTCTGGGGCAGCAAAATGTAAAGAATCAATTTATATATTGGAAATGAGCCTCTTGGTAAATGTAATTATGATTAACCCCGTCAGGACCTTATGTGTATTTCTCCAGACCAATTTTCATGCTTCTCTAGAAGATGTTTTCACTGGTAATCCCTTTTTATATTGTACTCTACCCAAGTGATTTTATGTATCTGGATATCACCTGGGGGAGGAGGGGTGCACATTTCTACATCCTTTGCTATTGTTATGCAGTTCAAGCATCCTAACAAATATATTGCTGCCTCAACTCTACAACTTCTGATGTTTATAGGATTACCACATATGTGTACTTTTATTAGAGATTATGTTTAGTTTATAACCCACTTTATTTATTTTAACCTACTCCGAGGAGACAATTTTTTTGGTGTTTTAAGTGCAATAGCTTGCGTTTACATGCAAAGTCATAGGCTTCGGTGTCACAGACACAAGTGCAGAGTCTGGAGAGCCTCTTGGTCTTACTAAATCGAGAGGCTCTCCCTCCTCTATGGAAACTTCATTGATGACTTCACTGAGGGGAGGAGTGACCTCTGCCTGTACAGTGTTCTACATAGAATTCTGTGCAAGGGTAATCTTACAGCCATGAGCCATTTGTTATAGTTCTTGTCTGTTACACAGGAGCTGTACTTGACTACAATTTTGATTTTCAGGGGCCAAAAGGATTGTGGCCTCTTGGAAAATGGACATCTAAAACAGGCCTGATTTAGGTGGCGTTTAGGCAAATCAGAGGCCTAGAATAATTATCCTGTTAATTCTGAGGGGGGAATTCAATTGGCCATGTTAGTGTTAAAGTAATGCGGCATGCACACTATTACAGTTATTACGGTAATAGTGCGCATAATTACCGTCATTACGGTAGTTGTAACGCCGGCTTTTTGCTCACAGCTCCCTGAGTTAATATTCCAGTAATAACGGTAATATCTTTACCGAGGCGGGACTTCGGGGAGAATTGAATTCCACCCTGAGTGACATATATTGTAGCTGCAGTTCAATTTAAGGCGATTGACAGCACTATGGGGACAATGTATTAAACTGACATCACAGTGATAACTGTTCATTTTTCATGCTAGCAATTTACCAATATCTATTGCTCAGCGATCCTCATCTGCCTGGACGGAAGCTATCCAGAGCAATAAGAGTTACTTAGTGCTCTACTGATGACATCATTAGTGTTGCTGATTGATGCCCTGTTATTATGTGAATGCTCTTATGATGACCATTTAGAAATGTTTATTGCTTTCTTGTTTATTATGATGATGACATTAATACCTTTAATGTTTTGTATATACTTAACTTGCTTCTGTCTTTGAATTCCGGGTCAAAGGGTCAAGGCTACCTAGGTCAAGAGGTGGATGCGGAGAACACTTGGCTTATGTCAAGCTAAATCTGTATAGACAGGAGTGTAATTGCAGAATTGTTTCACTAGCACAGAGAGGATAGCCTGCCCTGCACAGGCAGGGGGTTATAGTGTCCTATGACTACCAATTCCCCCTGGGCACCCTCACTTAGCCTCCTGGAGGACAGAATTTTGCATCCTTGCTGTCAATACTGAAACTATAATTTGCACCTTAACATGGAGTGCTAACAGTACAGTATATTCAGCTTCAATTATGGCAATATATGAAGTAGAGGCATCTGTTATAACATCACAACACCTATTTTTTCTGCACCTCATGGCTGGTAATTGCCATTGGCTCCAGCCTATATATTAGGTACTTGGCTGCTATCATGACTTCTTGTGGAAGTGGGTACAGTAGCTCTTATTAGGATGGTGACACATTTATATCTGTTCAGTGGAGGCACAATATTTATTATATAACAGTCATGTTTACATTTGGATAGGTTTAAAGTGAACTATAGTACTTCGCTTTTTTTCTATCGAGGAAAAAAAATTGCGCACATTTTATTGTAGTAACGCTAAAAATGCACAGTTCGTCCTCAGAACATCGCGGCTAATTAAATTGCCCCAAAGAGTAGCCCCCTGTTCTTTAATGACAGAAATGGGATGAATTTTTTTTTTTTTTTGGGGGGGGGGGTTTGCAATGTGCACATTGTTGATTCAATGTGTAATACAGGGTGGGGTTTGGGGGGTGTAAATTTATTATTTATGGGGAAAAATAAATATTTTTATTGTTAGTGCTAGGGGCATAGAAAACTTTTAGAAAGTTTTAGCTTTCTTGTATTGTGAGTAGCTAACTTATCAGAGACACATTAACACTTCACCACCATTTTGTGTGTTGGGTCGGGTAGTAGGGGGACAAATACCGCCCACCCCCCCCCCCCCCACTTCGAGCCGGGTATAGGCAGCCACATTGCATATTACTGCATAATTAATAGGGGCGTATTCAATTGTTGTCGGAAACGCAGAAAATCCCGCGGTCCGCGCACTATTACCGTTATTACGGTAATCGTGCGCGGAAAAACAGTGAATACAGTAATTTACTCGCTGGATTTTACCGTATTAACTGTACTAGTGTTAACGCCGCGGAACTTTCGGATAATTGAATATGCCCCATAGAATCCACAAGCTGTAGTACAATATTCTATTAATAGATGATGCGCCTGAAATGATTAATAGTAGACTACGGGAGCCCTGTAGTACCAAATTACAGGGCCTCATTCCCTCCTCACTCTTCACAGTGAAGATCTGCGATGACAAGAAAAGAAGAACACAGAAGAACACAGAAGAAAAGAAGAACACAGAAGAAAAGAAGACCATAAGAGGATAAGTAGAATAGAATGGTGTGATGGAGAGGGCAGAAGTGTGATGATAGGACAGCCATACAGTATCTGTTATTGGTTACTCTTATTGTTGTGATTTTATAGCTATATAGTGTTATATACCAAAATAAACAGGCAATAATATTGCATTATTTACTTTCATTGTTTAGGATTTGTCATTTATAATAATAATAAAGTATCACTGGGTTAAGTAACACTAAAATAGGCTCTTTTTATATTGATAAATATGTATTGTATCAAGAACTGCCCTTTAAGGATGGGCTGCTACTTATGAGCCAGAACTGTGTGCTTGCCCCCCAGGCTAAAGTCTGCCAGCCAGCCTCTGCCCTTCACCTACTCACCTAATATTTTAGGGGAGCCTTGATATTTGTCACCTAAATAGTTAAGTTTCGATCACCTTGATTTCCCATAGACTCTCTAGGTAGATATATTTTGTTGTGCATTGCTGTATGGAGACAGATCCTGCTATTGATGGCTATATATATACAGTATATATATATAAATATATACCACCTCTGTATAATAGTGCCACCCGCACATTCCATTGATAAGACTTTCAACACTCTGTGGGATAAGGTGATTCGTGAGCTTCACGAGCCCCTGTTCCCGTGGTGTAGCCAGTCTTGCTCCCTTTGCCTTCTTGGTCTCTCCTTGGACCTGTTGAAAGCATGACATCAATTCACAGGCCAACAAAAAAAATAATTTTTAGTTGATAAGGATATTTGAACGAGTTTAGGGTATTTTGTGGTTGCTGAATTAAAAATGAAAGTATTTTTTTCGAATTGGCTCTTGTTTTTGAGATAATGGGTACCCTCAATTAATAGGGAACTAGTGCAGTTGTCTCAGTTGTTAATAACTTCTTGGGTAACCACAAAGCAGACAATTATGAAGAACTGGTGCAAAACATGCTCACAAACTTGAGTACTAATATGAGCATAAAGGTGCGCCTTCCCCATGGCTACTTACACATTTCCGGATAATCTTGGTGATTTTACTGAGAAACAATGGGAAAGGTTTCATCAAGTTATAAAGGTGATGGAGGAAAGGTATCAGGACACATGGGGCAGACACATGATGGATGACTATTGCTGGAGCCTCCGTGATTGTACTGAGACCCTAAACTTAGGGGCTTCTTGTTCTCAGACAATACAGCGTTTGGTGTGAATACCAAGTTTTTTCCCACACGTTCCAGCACTGAATCCTGAAGTCATCTTCCTTTGCAAGCTGATCCTAAGTTGGGACTCCGCCTAGGTCCCCGCAAAGAGTTAGCTTCCGGTGCTATATATCACTCTCAAGGGTGGCGTACAGGGTCAGGGTATCTTAACCCTTCTCTTCGAGGGATCTTCGAGGGTTGGCCTGTCTAAACCATCTAATCTAGTCTGGGTGATCAGAGCGCTTGTTTTGACCACTTTTGACGTTCAGACAGGGAAAATATGTTAATCCCAGGGTAGGGTTGCTCCCTTGGATATCGCCCCTACCTGCAGGGGTTCGGTGGCATTGTGTGCATTGCACCCCGACATTTAACTCTTCCTGGAGGATATAGAAGTAGGTCACTCCAGCCAGGTTTGCTCCAGAGGATAGTATCTGTATTACTCTTGGTTTTAGAGCTTGTAGGCAAGCTTGTAATGCGCTCTCCTTTTGCGTGTGACTCTCTTCTTTGAATGCT